>NC_134688.1:289355744-289557660 GCF_050947455.1 Rhinoderma darwinii | reverse complement strand
AAACTGGCACCTTAGGGCCGGATCGTTCCACCGAGAAGCTACGCACCACTTTCTAAAATCAGAACAGTATTCCTCAACCGGTCTCCTACACTGACGTAAGGTCACCAGCTGACTCTCGGTTAAAGCAGTCCTGTCAGTCTCGTCGTAAATGAGTCCGAGGGCAGAGAAAAAACGATCAACAGAGGAAAGTTCAGGGGCGTCAGGAGCCAAGGAGAAGGCCCACTCTTGGGGCCCTTCCTGGAGGCGGGATATGATGATACCCACCCGCTGGTTCTCGGAACCTGAGGAGTGGGGTTTTAGGCGGAAATACAGTCTGCAACTCTCCCGGAAGGAGAGAAACGTCTTACGGTCCCCTGAGAACCGGTCAGGTAACTTGAGGTCGGGTTCTAGAGGTGAGGTGAGGGGTACTACTAAGGCAGCGTCACCCTGGTTGACCCTCTGGGCCAGGGCCTGGACCTGTAGGGAGAGGCCCTGCATCTGCTGGGTCAGGGTCTCAAGGGGGTCCATGATAGCGTCAGCGTAGGAGAATGGTAGACTAGGTATGGGCTTGTAATTATGTAATGGCAGGAAGGAGGTGAAGGGAAAGTGAGCCCTAATCTACCCACCGCCCTGTCCCTGCCTACTTGCAACGACCCGCCCTAGGCGACGGGGTACAACTGGGCGGCGGTCCCTACGCTGTCTAAGTGCACGGGAGAACAAACAGGGAACACGGAAGGGAAGGGGCAGTAGCCCACGGAACGCCGCGAGGAAACGGAGCGGTGAATGTATAGTCAGGACCAGGATGAAGTGGAGTATACCAACGTGAGCACGGAGAAGGAAGCAAGCCAGGGGCAAAGCGAAGCAGGTTAAGCGGAACTGCAGCAAGGCAGAAGCACGGCAGAAGCAGGCTGGAGCAAGCAGCAGTGGGGCCAGGAATCCAGAAGAGTTACAAGCACTGAGGAAGAGAACACGGCAGGTAATAAAGGACAGGGGGCGGAGCTAACTCAGACTGACCAGGCCGCGATAGGCTCTCCCACTCCTGAGCCTGCCACCCTGGTTGGTGGGAGACGGTGTCAGTCTAACAGGTCTGGCCTCAGGTGTGGATTGATTAATCCCAGGAGTATACCTAGACGTAGTACCTGGCAGATCCCTAACAGCGAGTAGGCCGAGATGTCAGCACTGTTCAACGTTGCCTGTCCCGGAGATTGGGAGAACAACAACGAATGGGAATGACCACAAAAGGTGCACAGAAGAGAACCTCTGCACGGACGGATGTGATTGGAAGAATGTCGCGTAATGATCCATTTTATACTGCAAGTGAAATTGGACATTACATCCCATGCCTAGGGTGGCAACCAGTGTCGACTTAAACCATCAGAAGGCATTTGCACTACGTTGTGAGCCAGACGTCCAGCTACTGCTGTTCCATTGACCATATGCCACTACTCTCAAAGGGTATCATGGTGCACAGCGAGACGACAATGGAGGCTGGAACAGAGGCCTAGCCTCTTCAGTGATGAGTCACGCTTTTGTTCTCGGACGCAATGATAGCCAGAAATTGGTCTGGAGACCACACAGGAAACAGCATGAAGAGGCCTTTACAAGGAAACGTCACACCGGTCCTACTCCCGGGATTATGGTGTGGGGTGGCATAATGTACGGTAGCCAGACCCCTCTAGTCTTCATTTCAGGTACACTAACAGCTCGGCGTTACATTGACTTGGTCGTGGAACCAGTGGTACGGTCTTTCTCCAATGTGTCCCAGAAGCCATTTTTCAACAGGACAACGTCAGGCCGCATGTTGCTCGTACTACTGTGAGCAGCCTGCGTGGCCTAAACGTGCTACCACGGCCCGCAGCATCTCCAGACTGGTCTCTCATCGAGCACATCTGGAAAGGTCAGCAATTGCACAGGGAGCTGCCAGAAGCCAATCTTGATTATTTGCACTCCCAAGTGCATTCAGCGTGGCATTATATTCCTCCGGCAACCATTAATAATCTCATTGATGGCATGCCAAGGCGTGTAAGTGCGTGTATTTCTGCGCGTGGCGCTCATACTGAATAAATCAAGATGTTTTGAATATTTTGTTTTCATTTATTCATCATTTGCATATCATTAACATGTCTATTGATCCTGTGATTTCTACAATCACTAAACTTTTCCATTTTGTTGTTGCAATTTCAATGCTAAGGAGTGTATTTTTATAGCGAACAGAGCTCCAAATCCCCTGCATAGATAGATCTAAGACAGACCATGTTGACTTTCTGCAGCCACCACTAGTTTGAGCTTAGGCGTTAATTGCATAAAATTAACTCAATAAAAAGGTATGCCGTAAATTCCCATGCTCCTTCTAGTGGTGGTTGCAGGTAAACAGCACATTAACTTTTAAATCTTGGTCTATGCTGGGGATTTGGTGCTCTGTATCAGAAAAACAGAGCTCTGAAGACTCTTTCACACACTTCTTTCAGTGTTTTAAAACAACTGTAAAAAATACCATTTGTTTGAAGTGGTTTTTTTCCAGTGTTTTTTATTTTGTGTCATTTTGTACATGTTTTTCCTGGCCTTTTGGAAGTCTAAGGCCCTGTTCACACAGAGTTTTTGCAGGAGGAAAATTCTGCCTTAAAATTCCATTTGGATTTTCATCTGCCTGCTTGCCGTTTACCGTGTTTTGCGCTCGCGCCCATTGAGTGCCACGGGCAAAAATGCAGAGAAATAAGCTTTCTCTGCTTCCGATTGATGTCAATGGGAGGTCAGAGGCGTAAACATCCGAAGATAGGGTATGTCGCTTCTTTTTACCACGAGCAGTTTTTACCACTCGCTGTAAAAAAACGCGTCCGCCTCACCTTAAAATCAATGGGAGGCCGTTTTTTGCCGCGTTTCCCGACGTGGTTCCTGCGTCAAAACATCCGTGTGAACAGGGCCTAATAGAGTAGCCTATGGAGAAAAACTCAAGAAAAAATATCTAGAGCATGCTGGGTTTTGAAAAAAATCACTGACCCTAAAAATGCTATAAAAACGTAACAAATCAAAACGCTATGAATGTAGGCTCTCATATTTTATAATAGACATTAAAGTAACATACGGCTACATATTTTTTAATGCAAGACAAAAAAAAGTTGCTAAAACCGCCATTGAAAAATGCGAGTAAACACTGTGTGTGAATCCAGCCCAAGGCTAGATTTGTACATGCCGTTTTGAAAACTGAAGCCAGGAGTGGATCCTAAAAGGAAGGAGACGTACAATGGAAGGACTTCATTCCTGTTGGCTCAACTTCTGGCTTTGGCTCAAAACCGGTGTGTGTGATTTCAGCCTAAAGATGTATTAAGAAATAAATCAGCACAGACTATTGGGCCTAAAGATATAGTTTTAATAGGTGGAGATTCACGTTCGCCCTTTTGCTGCCAGTACAATTTTCAAGCACTTTGCACTCATGGGCACCTTCAATTTTGTAAATAAATGCCTAAAAATTCAGGTTTGTGGCTAAAAGTCTTACCCGAGCACACCACCTCCTAAAGATAAAAGTACAAGATGTGCAGAGTTCATACACGCCATTTATGCCTATGAGAGGCCCCGCTTTATAGCATTAGCATGGGGGACACATGGGATCACTTTGCCCCCCCCCGTTCCTTCCTTTTCTCCTTTCTTTACTGTACACTTTTCCAGTTATGTATTTTATAGGTTGTTCTGCACCACTTTTAGGGCTGCATTTTGGTACTTACCTTTCTGGAAGTTTCCACAGGTAAACAGGGATTGGTAGCAGCAGCTGAGCGGCGGAAATATTCTGTGGATATATACCCGCGCTCTGGTCCGGTCAGCTGTTCGTCTGTGAAGTGGCTCCTGAAAACAGCCCCACCCTCCCTCCCTTCATTTTATGAAGAGGATCGTCACAGTTTTTTTTAGTGGGTTGTCGCCCAGCTAACACTGGGTGGACAAGGGTTTTATTTAATATTGGACATTTTACTCTTGGACATTATATATTGGTTTATGCAATTTGTTTTTTAAATATTTTATTGAATTGTGTTACACATAATAAACACCGCGGCCTTTTATTTCCAAATACTCTTGTGTGTCTTTTTTATTCTGTTTCTTGGGGTGGCATATGTGATCCCATGTCTACATGCACATACTTTCACTAAGTCATCAAACTGAAGAGCCCAAAAGTCTCTGCAATCCAGATACCTGTAAACACTCAGCAAATGGTCCAAATAGGCAGAGGGGGTAATTACACGTGCAACTGCACATATCCTCTCCGAATGGAAAGAAGGGGTGATAACATGAAGAAAAGTCCCTGTTTCACCCCTCCTGGGGGTAACTGGTAGGCTTTACAAGGGAGATATCACAGTAACAGGCTGTTATCTTGCTTCCTGCACTCACTTGAACCTCCCTTACAGAGATACAAAACCAGTAAAGTAAGGCCCCCCTGCACACGGCCGTGCCCGTAACCACGGTACACGATTACGGGCACGGGCGGCCGTGGACAGCCACCCGCATTTCGGCCAGTGCTCCCATACAAAGTATAGGAGCGCGGTTTGTAAAAAGCAAAAGAAAAGACATGTCCTATCTTTTGCGGAGGCTTTCTACAGCCCAGACACCTTCCCGCAAATATACGGGAAGGTGTCTGTGGTCAATAGAAGTGAATTGGTCTGTGATAAAGGTCCGCAATTACAGAAATGCTACGGTAGTGCGCATGGGGCCTTAAAGAGGCTCTGTCACCAGATTATAACTTGACTATCTCCTACATAATCTGATCGGCGCTGTAATGTAGATAACAGCAGTGGTTTTTATTTTGAAAAACTATCATTTTTGAGCAAGTTATGAGCTAGTTTCGATTTATGCTAATGAGTTTCTCAATGGACAACTGGGCGTGTTTTTACTTTTTACCAACTGGGTGTTGTACAGAGGGGTGTATGACGCTGACCAATCAGTGACTAATCAGTGTCCAATCAGTGACTAATCAGTGTCCTACACTTCCCATTGTTCCAGCCCAGCATGATCCACAGCACAGTGTGATTGTGCAGTGAAAGAAGCTGGGCTGGAACAATGAGAAGTGTAGGACACTGATTAGTCACTGATTGGTCAGCCTCATACACTCCTCTGTACAACACCCAGTTGGTAAAAAGTAAAAACACGCCCAGTTGTCCATTGAGAAACTCATTAGCATAAATCTAAACTAGCTCATAACTTGCTCAAAAATAATCGTTTTTCAAAATAAAAACCACTGTTATTATCTACATTACAGCGCCAATCAGATTATATAGGAGATAGGGCACTTATAATCTGGTGACAGAACCTCTTTAAAACTTTTTATCCTGAAACTCGAGGAGTGCAGTGCCCCAAACACTGCAGTTAGATCCTTGGTATCATTTGAAAGCTTTAATTCTGGGTTTTAATGTGATACCAAGATTTAAGCATTAGCCCTTATATTCTTGTTGTAGCAATCTTAACATCATGACGTAAATCATAAATCCTCGGCAGTGAAAGGTTTAAATTGATTTCTTTGTCATGAGACAGGACGTGTGTGAAATATTACTTTAATGATACAGTGAAATAACTTCTAGACAAAAACGATGCGGATAGAAGACTCACTGCATGGGTGCAGCAGTATACGCTACTGTAGCATCATTACAGTTACAAAACTAAAGAATGATAGGCACTAGTATATAACATCATATAAAAATAGTGCTCTGGTCCTGAACAGGTTTTTAAGTCTAAATGTAAAGTAGGTCAAATCGTAGTCTCCCAAGCAAGACCTGGCGATTTTCTATTCGGTTTCTCGGTAAACTTCTCACGTCTGGTTGAAGACCACAAAGACTCCAAAAAGGGGGACACAGCATAAAGAACTGAAATGCTTTTATAGAGTTATAATTAAAACATTATACATATGTAAACATAATTTGGAAAACAAAAAAAGCAAGTTATAAAGAGAAGGGTGTGGAACACGCAGTGCAAAGAACCTTGACATTATTTCTTTTGGCAACAGGTCCCCAAGTCACTTCTATTAAGGCACTTAAGATCTTCATATCATCAGTCAACTCAGTAGTTTACAGACCTTGTTTGCAGCTTTATCTACGCACTTTAGGTGCAGAATTTTAATACATGCCGTTATTTATGCTTATATTTTGCATAGAATAGGATTTAAAGAATGGAATAGATAAAGTTGTTCTCTTGATACATTATAACAAATTACACGTAATTATTAGGTTTAGATTTCTTCCCCATTATCTCATGTTGCTCCCCAGTGGCCCAGACAGTTTATTCCAATAAACTACTCATAAGGGCATATATATTCCCCACTGGGTCTGATACAAGGCAAAATTACAATAACATACAGTAAATAGATATCTATAGTATATGCATAGTAAGTACCCCACCTGCCCAAGGATAAATATAGCAGGTTAAGTGTAAATCCCTGACACGGTCATCTTTATTTTTTCATCAGTTGTCTAGTTTCTAGGACATCACACATTATGGTCACCATATTATGAATAATACAGAAATATTTGGTCATAAATTCCACTTCCACCAATGGTCATTCCTTAAATTGTATGGACCTTTTACCAACGTTTCAACAGTTAAGGCACAGTTATTTAAAAATTCAGCTCAAAATCTTTATGATCACATCACAAGGACTGGATTATATATTCACGGTCCAGTTGTGGCACAAAGTCATATGATTGGCATCATAAGTCGATGAGAGAATACTCTTATTTCATCTAAACCCCATCTTCTGTAGGCCAAAATAAATGTGGAGCATTCCCTTTACCAATGGCAAATTGTATAGCTAAAGGAAGGATTAGTTATTTCTCCATTAACTGTAATAGGGCAGAGTTCAATGGCAAATGTAACAGATTAACCCTATAGCTCAAGAAGAAGTCACACCATCAGAGCTATATGCCCATAGGCAAGGGTATATTACAACAATGTTAAAGGGGTTTTCCCATCTTAGACATTTACATCCACAGGATATGCCATAAAAGTCCAATAGATGCGGGTCCCACATCTGGGACCCGCACCTATCTCTAGAACGGGGCGCCTTCCAACCCCATTCTAGCTTACTCGGCTCCGCTGCCTCCCGGCCACTTCCTGGTTAGGTATTCGGGAGTTACGGAAACAGCAGAGTGCTCGCTGAACTACGCCGTTTCCGTAACTACCATGAAAGTGAGTAGGAGCTACGAAAACAGCGTAGCTCAACGTGCTATGCTGTTTCCATAGCACCCATTCACTTCTATGGGAGTTACAAAAACAGCATAGCTCAGTGAGTTTGGCTGTTTTCGTAACACCCGACCACCTAACCAGGATGTTGCCAGGAGAGAGCGGGAGCAGAGTAAGCTAGAACGGGGTTTAGGGGGCCCCGTACTAGAGGTAGGTGCGGGTCCCAGAGGTGGGACCCGCATCTATCAGACTTTTATGGCATATCCTGTGGATATGCCATAAATGCCTAAGATGGGAAAACCCCTTTAATTGTGTTCTCCTTTTATAAACATAAAATTCATACTTTTCTCCTGGCACTCTGAATGAGCTTGTGGCAGTGAAAAACCTACATAACACTGATCCCACCACTCCATCGAAATCTTGGCATGTTTAATCGGACCAATCATCTTCATCAAATTCCGAGGAGTCATCCTCTGAGTCGCTGTACTCCACTGCTATACGACGAGATAGGATGGTAGCCACATCATTACCTCCAACATCTCGCTTGTCATGCTCCAGCTGTTCTTCCACCTTGCGTAGCTGAAAGCCTGGACAAAAAATAAAGAGGTAAAAAACAAGTTTAAAAACTAGACAGGGTAAACCAGATTTAACGACAGACTGTTATCTTTAGTTTTATAACTAAAGCACAGTGTAAAGTTTCAGCGTTCCTGCAAAGAAAATAAACCAGTCACCATAATCCTCTATGACACAGCCCCAAGGAATTATTATATATATATATATATATGCTTATAGAAAGATAAATAAACTTAATAAACCATTACATATATGGCAATAATGGTATAGATTAACTGTTACAATGCAATTCTGAATAAAACGTCATCATCTGTTTATTTGGTGTTGCAGCATGGCGTTTTCTATACGGAACTTTTCTCTGCCATCCAGCCACATACAAAAAGGGCCACGTGAGCCTACCTCTCAATACATTTCTGTCCTGGCTGAAACCCGGGACTTCTGACCTTTACCCGGGTTTGAGGCATCCTCTCGGCCCACAGCCTCCTTAGTGCCCGCGGCGTTCATTCATTGCTTATGCATCAATGCCAGACCTTTGTCGATACTCAGTGAGGTATAGACACAGGCCTGTCTGCATAATAACGCTCGTGCACGAGCGTGTGTCGAATACAAAAAACACTAAGATGAAAACCAGAGCTTCCTGCCGGCCAGAGTTAGGGTGAATAGGAACAAATGCGTTCTGATTTTTGTCAGAATGCATATTAGGAAGTTTATTTAATTTTGACCTAGATTATTAGTACAAACATTTTTGATCCCTGGAAAACCCCTTTTTCAAAGTGGTGGACAATGGAAAGCGAGAAGCTCATGTTTTGGAGCATTTGGGCTCCACAACCTTAATAAACTGTGGATAACAATTATTGAAGTTCAAAATCAAATAGATAATGAGGTACACAATTACCTTGACGAATAGCAGACAGGAGATCGCTCCGACCATCGCTCACTGGTGGCAGGGAGGTTTTGGGCTTGGATATCTGTGGCATGGGATCTCCATCTTGAGGAGAAAAAGATGGAGGAGGAGGGGGGCCAGGAGGTGGTGGACCTGGTGGAGGTGGAGGGGGTGGTGGAGGAGGGGGCCCTCCTGCAGGAGGAGCTGGAGGAGGAACAGGAGAGACAGCTGTATAATCTATTACAGAAGGCACGGGTGGAGGAGGCGGCGGCGCAGGAAAGCCAGGAACAGGGGGACACTCTAATGGCGAGGGGGGTGGGAGGTAAGCGCCATCTGGGAATACACCAGCAGGTGGAGGAGGTGGAGGTGGAGGAGAGAAACTGGGTCTTCCTCCAATAGGAGTACCAGCTGGAGGTGCTGGGGGTGGGTGGATTTGGCTAACTAGGCTTGATCGATTGGAGTTTCCAGGTGAACTAAAGAATAAAAAATAAGAGCAAAAGATTTACTTAAATTCTCATTGTCTCAGTGTTCTAAAGTAATTCTTGAAGCATGCTAGTCTACTAGAAATTATTACATGTTACTATATAACAAATAAAATGTGGTTGTCTGGTTTGCACAACTGCCATCCTGTCTAAAAAGATGATAAGATGGGGAGTACACTGTAGGAGAAATGACTCATTACACGGAAGAGACAGTTCTCTGGAAGGAAAGGTGCTCTTTGCATCAGCTCATCTCTCTGGCTAATAGAGGGGGTTTGGAAGCTGGCATTTGGAAAAGGGAATGTCTAAAGCAGACTACTCCTTTAAGTAGGATTGTCTCATTAGCGGACATAAAAGTATTGCATGTAATGCTATCAAATGGGAATTAGAGTAAGGCCTTATGCACACAACGTGTTCGGTCTATGTCGGCTGCATTTCCCGGACGGAACATAGTTCAGGGAGCCGGGCTCCTAGCATCATAGTTACGTATGATGCTAGGTGTCTCGGCCTCCCCACGGGACTACTGTCCCGTACTGAAACAGGTTTTCAGTATGGGACAGTAGTCCCGCGGGGAGGCAGTGACTCACAGCGTCATGCAAAACTATGATGCTAGGAGCCCGGTTCCCTAAACTGTGTTTGGTCCGGGAAACGTGGGCGACATACAGTCCTTATATCACGAACCGAACACGTCGTGTGCATGGGGCCTATGTTTTTAGTACTTCATAAGTGTATAATAGTGGAGCTTGAACAAAGGATAGATGCCATTTAAATACCTTAAAATGTATTTTATTATATATTAAATGGTAACTAAACTTCCAAAAAACTTCTGGGTGAGCGCTGAGCCGCTTCATTTCTGATCAGCTTTTCTCAGAAAGCCGAGCAATTGCTGTACTGGCTCAATAGAAAGTCTATCATTCACACACTAGCCTTTTCCCCCATTCCTACTAGTTAAAATGATCATTCAGCCTCCAACTCCTTAGTGCCCATCCAGCTAGGTTGAGCTATTAAAATATCCTGATAAAGTTTATTTTTCCTGACCAAGCCTAAACTACAGACATTAAAATCTTAGCACTTACGTACTCAAAAAGACACAGGACTAAATTTCTACTAAACGTCTAGCCAAATAACAGTTGTTAGGCCTTACCAACAGTGAAGGTTTTTTTTCCAGTATTACAAGTGATGGCATATTGCTAGGATGTGCCATCACTTGTTCATCTGTGCGTATCCGAGTGCCAGGACCACACGCCGATTTAGGAAATTGGTTAAAAGAGTTATCCGGGAGTCAAAAAAATTTTAAAATTGCTTTGCATTCATATTTTTATGTAAAAAGAAGTCACTTACTAATGTACTTTAATTAAAAATTCGGTACTAAATGGTGCCGTTCCAACCCGGTGAATTGTTCCTGGAAGTCCTGTAGCTTTTCTAATATTGAGGACACGGTCCCATGTGACTGAGGGCTTACTTCCTGCGCTGTTCGTGTTGGCGTGTTATCAAGAACATTACTGAAAGGGGCAGTCACATTATCTATAGCTGGCACTTACCTCGGGACTCCAGCACTGCTCCGGACGTCCATATTTGGTCAGTGAATTCTGGAGTTTCCCATCGCTGGAGATCCTGAGCTTCGCGTCAGCTAATGCTCTACTCTGGAAATACAGCGATAGGAAACCCCTGAAGTCACGGACCATATATGGACAGTGATGTCGGGAGCCGTGCTGGAGTCCCCGGGACGGGCATCAACTGATGCTCTGCTCGGGGACTCCAGAAATAGGAAACCCCTGAAGTCACTGTCCATATATGGACTGTGACGTCGGCAATAGTAGTGGAGTCCCCAAGCATTAGACACCACTGTCCATATATGGACAGTGACATCGGCAGCAGTACGGGAGTCCCAAGGCAGAGCATTAGCTGATGCTCTGCTCGGGAAATCCAGCTATGGGAAAGTCACTGACCGAATGTCGGGAGCAGGGTCGGGCACTCCAGCAATAGGCAATGTGACAGCCCCTCGCGGTCATGTCATTGATAACATGCGGACAAGAACAGCGCAGGAAGCAAGCCCTCAGTGACGTGGGGCCGTGTCAGCAAGTCATCAATATTAGAAAAGCCGGGTTTGAACGGCAACATTTAGTGACAAATTTTTCATTAAAGTACACTAGTAAGTGACTTTTTACATAAAAATATGAATGCAAATCCATTTTTAAAAATTTTTGGTTCCCGGATAACCCCTTTAAAAGGCTGTTCTCATGGACTCCACCATTGTAATCTTCTAACAATGGCACACCGGAAGATTACTTTTGCCTGGATTTTTCCTTTATATATGAAAAGCCTTGGGACACATCCAGTAATAATATACATCAGTTCTTAATTTCACTTCTAAATTGTGCATTTCTGACCTTTGAGTGGTTTAAAAAAAAGTTTACCTAAATTCCATTGGAGGAGGAGGCAAAGAATCATCAGAAACAGGAGGTGGGCTTGGAATGATGTCTTCATTTGGAGGCGGAGGAAGGTACTGGTTTAGATCTCCCATATCCATGGAACTGACCGATCCATTTTGAGTTAATTCGATCCTGAATAACACAAAATAAATGTTAGAAATGGTCTTTCTACACTATCAACTCAAAGCGCATGGTAAAATTATAAAAGATTTTGGCCAGTATTGCATTGTACAGTCTATTAGAATAATCCCGTCCTGCGAAATGATATCTTGTTTTCTCCACTTCCTAGATCTGGAGAAGCATACCCAGGCTGTTGAGCTTTTGCATCCACAAATTCCAGCCCCATCTTCAATTGTTCCCACTGATCTTTCCGTGTGCGAATCTTCCGAGGATTCACATTCCCGCGGTTGGGATTATCTTTCTTTTCTCTCTGTAAAAAATAAGAAATTTGTACAATGGGTTCAAGGACTTTAACCGCAACACTGCAGTCTGCTGGTTGGCAAGGTTCATGAAGACAATTTATGAATGTATACAAGCAGCTTCTAGCCTTCAGTAATGAGCTGTGAATTTCCTCTTTCCTCCACCTCCCTTCCTGTTTCACTCTTTGACATCTCTTTTCTCCTTTCTTTACATCAAAACACCAAGATAGATTGTGCAGGGTAGCAAAAAAATAAAAAGGACACAAATGGGTAAATTTTCAAATTCTACTTTCCAAAAGGAAATTGGAGAATATTTACAATTCAAAATGAGCAAGAATTCTGGCTTAAATTGGGCCCGAATTCTAGCCTACATGCTGGGCGCCACATTTATTAATTTTTAGACACAAGCTGGACTTGGTGGTGTGGCTTAGCGGGCTTGGTCTAGTAGTAAGGGTATGGCTTAAAATGATACATTGTGCGCAAGATGTTGGCTCAAAAATTTAGCCGCAAAAAAAACTGGTGTAAATTAAGCCAACAAAGTGGCGGTAGATTAAAACATTGTCTAGCTAGGTGTGCAAAATTTATCATACAGAATGCACCACTCAGACAAGGCAAAGTTTACATTGTCTAAAACTTAGACACAAGAAAAGCTTAGACACCAGCATTTGTATATCCTAGTCTAACAAAGTCTTTGATCTTAATAATAGTTGACACAGTTACAATAATATTGATTGTAAAGGATTAAGTGGCTTTTTAACACATTTCTTGAAAAATATGTCACCGTTAATCTATAAAGTAATATTTGTTAACTGTAAAAAGGGCCACTAAACCGGGTTATACGGAATTGCAAATCATCTGAAAATAAGATAGACTTTAGATTCAAACCGGTGTTATACACTACAAAGTTGTCTGGTCCACAGCTATTTTTCCTGAAAAAAATAAGCATACCCTTTTAAAGGAACAATGAAGTTAAATCTCTAGGGCATCATGCACATGATTGTTTCCGTTTCGTGGATAGCAAAACATATCCTAGTTGCTTCCGTGAGCGGTCCATTTTTTTTTTCAGGCCCATACACTAGAATGGGTGAGACGGACCGCAAACACTGACAAGAATAGGACCGTTCTATAATTTGCAGAACACACACACGGATCTGCCCCCTAAAAAAAGGAAGTGTGTATGGCCCCATAGAAATAAATGGTTCAGTATGCTATCCACAAAAAAAAAAAAAAGGATAGGGCACTTAAGAGAACAACCGTCATATACATGAGCCCTTACACTATGTAATGCCTAGTATATCATCTGATGCCCCAACAGTCCAGTTCATGTCAAAATGTTTTTTTTACAAAGGCAATACAATAGGCACTGTCCCGTGCATGCCAAACGGATTTAAAAAAAACAAGAGCGCATTTCTGTGTCATGCACCACCCCCTCATTACCTGCACTAAGCATGACTATCAGTTTTGTCTGGAGTGTTACTAAGAAAAATGAGATTTCTAACAACAACCCATATGCCCTATTGGAGCATTTGAAAATCATAGAGGGGAGTCCCCTGCTTGGGACCCAGTGGCGTAACTACCGCCGTAGCAGCCGGGGCCCGAGGGGGCCCGTGTCGCCTGCCGGCACGGGCCCCCACCATGGCCGGAGGCTCCGCTAGCAGCCGCTATGGCTGCTACAGCGCGATGCCACTGAACACGACTACGGCAGAGCATGGAGGTATCTCCCCGCTCTGCCATTAAACAAAAGACATGTATCCCCTATCCACAGGATAGGGGATACATGTGTGATCGCTGGCAGCGATAGGGAGAACGGGGGACTGAAAGTCCCCTGACGTTCTCCATCACAAACCTCGGACTTCCGGGGTCTGTGTCGGCAGCTCCGTAGAAATGAATGGAGGGCCGGTCCCGCTTGTGCGCATGCGTGACCAGCGCTCCTTTCATTTTTAGTGAGCTGCGCAGACGCCGGAAGTCAGAGGTTAGTCATGGAGAACTTCAGGAGAATTTCAGTCCCCCGTTCTCCCTATCGCTGCCAGCGATCACACATGTATCCCCTAACCTGTGGACACACTGTAGATCGCATTTTTTTGGGAGGGGGGGGGACGCTGTATGGCGTTCCCTACAGGGGGGGGGGAGACTACGCTGTATGGCGTTCCCTACAGGGGGGGGCACGCTGTATGGCTTTCTCTACAGGGGGGGGATGCTGTATGGCGTTCCCTAAAGGGGGGGCTGTATGGCGTTCCCTACAGGGGAGGGGGCTGTATGGCGTTCCCTACATGGGGGGGCTGTATGACGTTCCCTACAGTCCCCCCCTGTAGGGAACGCCATACAGTCCCCCCTGTAGGGAACGCCATACAGTCCCCCCCTGTAGGGAACGCCATACAGTCCCCCCCTGTAGGGAACGCCATAGTCCCCCCGTAGATAACGCCATACAGCCCCCTCTGTAGATATCTACAAAGGGGGCTGTATGCCGTTATCTACAGGGGGGCTGTATGGCGTTATCTACAGGGGGGCTGTATGGCATTATCTACAGGGGGGGGGGTTTTGTAAAAAAGGCACTATCTACAAGGGGGGGGGTAGTGTGACACCCAGGGGAGGGGGGGCCCCAGTCAAAAGTTTGCTACGGGGCCCAGTCTTTCCTAGTTACGCCCCTGTTGGGACCCCTCTCTATCACCCAGGACAGAGAGCCATAAATGGCAGGAATGTAATGCTACATGCCTCTCTGCAGGGGAAATGCACAGTCAAACACGGCTTCCCCTGGCAACGACGGATGATTTTTGATGGTTAGAGCAGCCGGACTCACCAGCTTAATTTTTAAAAAAAGGGTTGCCTTCATGAGATAACCACCTTAAGCTGTTTGGTTGTGTCACAATTTAACCTTACACACCAAAACATGGGACTAGCTCAGTAGAAGGCTGTGTTCACACAGGGAGGATAAGCTGAATAAAAGCATGCAGCGTATCCGCCCTGTGCGCCGCAGGGAATTCCAGGCGAAGAACCGCACCAAACTGTGGTGCAGTTTTTCGCCCAGAACGTCCGTTGCAGCCCTAACCAGCCTAGCAGGTTTCATCCTGAGAGACCGCTGCAGCGGTGGTCACATGGGATGAAGAGTCACCCCAGGAGGCTAGCCCTCTGACGTCATCCAGGCCAGCCTCCTGGGATGAGGTTTCATCCCACGTGACCGCTACTACAGCCTGTGATTGGCTGCAGCGGTCACATGCGGTGAAACATCATCCCAAGAGACCGATCTGGAGGAAGAAACACAGACTTCTGGGTAAGTATAAGACTTTTTTTATTTTCTGAGTTGCGTTTTTTGAGGCAGAATCGCTGTGAATCCGCCGCAAAAAAATGCAAGAACTGCTGTTTGTTGAGGGTTTTACCTCCCATTGAATTCAATGAGCAAAACCCACAACAAATAAGCAGCGTTTACGCAAATACTCAATAAAATTCCCGCATGTCAATTTCGGAGTGGTTTTTCCACAGCGTGTGGATGAGATTTGTTCTATCTCATCCACATTGCTGCTACTGTATTTTACAGCGGATGTACCGGAAAATCCGCAGTATTTACGCAATGTGAGAACTGACCCTAATTATTCCATTCAACCGCAGAACATATAGCTTTACTACGGATGGGACAGCTCCTCACCCTATGTTTACGCTTTTCTTTCATGATATCCTTGGTGTCTTGTAACATCTTCTCTTTCCATAGGTCAAAGAAATACGAGGGATCAGTGTAAAACTTCAATGCGTCCTTCCCATCTTCCCTGTAAGACGAAAGAGGTACTTTTAAGGAAAAACGCACATATTTTGCAATTTTCCAAGAGGTACCGTTAATAAGTTTCCCTACCTGTAAGAGGAAAGGATGCCGAGTGGTGGCGGCATGTCACACGTGATGTACGTTTCACAGACAGGAATAGATAGAGAGTCTCGCACAAACAATTGCTGATCTTGCAAGGTATTACTGTGGAATGCTTTTCTTGTGTTTATACCTTGTAAAGAAACTGGGGGGAAAAAGCAACACTTTACCGAACACTGGTATTACTGAATTACCATTTATTTTAAACTAGGTTCAAACATAGCCACCCATGGAACATTGTACTAAAATAGTAATGATCAACGGTAGGAAGATTTGTACTAGCGGTCTAAGGGTATGTTCACACGGCCTATTTACGGACGTAAATCGGGCGTTTTTGCCGCGAATTACTCCCCCGAAAATAGCGCCTCAATAGCGCTGACAAACATCTGCCCATTGAAAGCAATGGGCAGACGTTTGTCTGTTCACACGAGGCGTATATTTACGCGCCGCTGTCAAATGACGGCGCATAAATAGACGACCGCGTAGAAGAAGTGACCTGTCACTTCTTTGGCCGTAATTGGAGCCGCTATTCATTGACTCCAATGAATAGCAGCGCTAATTACGGCCGTAATTGACGCGGCGTTCAAGCGCCTGCACATGCCGGTACGGCTGAAATTACGGGGATGTTTTCAGGCTGAAACATCCCCGTAATTTCAGCCGTTACGGACCCCCGCCGTGTGAACATACCCTAATAGTTACAGCTTTTCCATAGTAGGCTCTTATATTCACTAATGTGATGGCTTTCTAAACTACTTACCTTCTTCCTCTTTAGGATCCAGCTGGGTCACTTTGACCTGTAGTTTCTCTACTCTCTCACCAAGCGTTCCAACACGCTGTGCAAACAGACTCGCTTCAATAAACAACTCTCCAAATATGTCCTCTGCATAGCGACCTGCAGGAAGGAGGTTTGGTAAATTTAACAGGATTACAAAGATACAAAATAAATTTATTGACGTTCCCAAATAAAGCAGTTCTAGATAAACATGACACAAAGGTATTAGACATTTCTGTAAAAACTATGCTTTGTGAAGGAGGACGATTTCAATTGTACAGTAGCAGCATAGGGCCCTGTCCTGAAACTGAATGTGAAATAGAGTTACACCAGTGGCGTAACTACCGCTGTAGCAACCATAGCGGCTGCTACGGGGCCCGTGGCATGAGGTGGCCGTTGTCGACTCTAGCAGCCGCTATGGTAGCGATGCCACATTCAACATTATCTGCGTCCTTAGGTGTTGATTTGCTCCGTTCGTCTAAAGAGTGGGGCTTAGGCGAGTATGAAGCGGTTTTGTTGTATTTGTTTGGGGGTCGCCGCATTTGCGGGTGGGTGTGCTTTGTGTATGGCGCGATCTACAGGAGGGGGGGCGGGCGGCTGTGCATGGCGCAAGCTACAGGGGGCGGCTGTGCATGGCGCAAGCTACAGGGGGCGGCTGTGCATGGCGCAAGCTACAGGGGGCGGCTGTGCATGGCGCAAGCTACAGGGGGCGGCTGTGCATGGCGCAAGCTACAGGGGGCGGCTGTGCATGGCGCAAGCTACAGGGGGCGGCTGTGCATGGCGCAAGCTACAGGGGGCGGCTGTGCATGGCGCAAGCTACAGGGGGCGGCTGTGCATGGCGCAAGCTACAGGGGGCGGCTGTGCATGGCGCAAGCTACAGGGGGCGGCTGTGCATGGCGCAAGCTACAGGGGGCGGCTGTGCATGGCGCAAGCTACAGGGGGCGGCTGTGCATGGCGCAAGCTACAGGGGGCGGCTGTGCATGGCGCAAGCTACAGGGGGCGGCTGTGCATGGCGCAAGCTACAGGGGGCGGCTGTGCATGGCGCAAGCTACAGGGGGCGGCTGTGCATGGCGCAAGCTACAGGGGGCGGCTGTGCATGGCGCAAGCTACAGGGGGCGGCTGTGCATGGCGCAAGCTACAGGGGGCGGCTGTGCATGGCGCAAGCTACAGGGGGCGGCTGTGCATGGCGCAAGCTACAGGGGGCGGCTGTGCATGGCGCAAGCTACAGGGGGCGGCTGTGCATGGCGCAAGCTACAGGGGGCGGCTGTGCATGGCGCAAGCTACAGGGGGCGGCTGTGCATGGCGCAAGCTACAGGGGGCGGCTGTGCATGGCGCAAGCTACAGGGGGCGGCTGTGCATGGCGCAAGCTACAGGGGGCGGCTGTGCATGGCGCAAGCTACAGGGGGCGGCTGTGCATGGCGCAAGCTACAGGGGGCGGCTGTGCATGGCGCAAGCTACAGGGGGCGGCTGTGCATGGCGCAAGCTACAGGGGGCGGCTGTGCATGGCGCAAGCTACAGGGGGCGGCTGTGCATGGCGCAAGCTACAGGGGGCGGCTGTGCATGGCGCAAGCTACAGGGGGCGGCTGTGCATGGCGCAAGCTACAGGGGGCGGCTGTGCATGGCGCAAGCTACAGGGGGCGGCTGTGCATGGCGCAAGCTACAGGGGGCGGCTGTGCATGGCGCAAGCTACAGGGGGCGGCTGTGCATGGCGCAAGCTACAGGGGGCGGCTGTGCATGGCGCAAGCTACAGGGGGCGGCTGTGCATGGCGCAAGCTACAGGGGGCGGCTGTGCATGGCGCAAGCTACAGGGGGCGGCTGTGCATGGCGCAAGCTACAGGGGGCGGCTGTGCATGGCGCAAGCTACAGGGGGCGGCTGTGCATGGCGCAAGCTACAGGGGGCGGCTGTGCATGGCGCAAGCTACAGGGGGCGGCTGTGCATGGCGCAAGCTACAGGGGGCGGCTGTGCATGGCGCAAGCTACAGGGGGCGGCTGTGCATGGCGCAAGCTACAGGGGGCGGCTGTGCATGGCGCAAGCTACAGGGGGCGGCTGTGTATGGCGCAAGCTACAGGGGGCGGCTGTGTATGGCGCAAGCTACAGGGGGCGGCTGTGTATGGCGCAAGCTACAGGGGGCGGCTGTGTATGGCGCAAGCTACAGGGGCGCGCCATGGCGCAAGCTACAGGGGCGTGCCATGGCGCAAGCTACAGGGGCACACTATCTACAGGGGGCACTATCTACAAGGGGGCTCTGTGTGGCACCTAGGGGAGGGGCCCAGTCAAAAGTTTGCTATGGGACAAAGTCTTTCCTAGTCACGTCCCTGAGCTACACTCTGCTCAGCTAACATCTTGCAGCGCTCAAAATCCTGGTCCGCACTCTATGACATCAAGATGGGGCAATGCTAAAAGGGGGATTTTTTTTAATCTTTTTTTTTTCTTTTAACACAGCTAAAATATTAACCCAAGATTTCCCCGTAGTGCCGCAATGATAGGCTGCCAGATGCAGTCACTCTACGGTCATAGGTAATGGAAATTTATGAAAGTGAAGTAAATTCTACTAAAAATGGTGTGTGTGTGTAACTTTACAATTTACAGTAGGAGTGACATTATTTCATATGTAAATTAGCTAAAGCAATCTATTGTGTACTGGGTCATCTCTAATGTCCCCGAAATTAGGATTGTGCAGGTCGGATTTCAACATGCTGATCCTTTGTGCATTACATATTATATAAGAATATTAGAAAGGGTTTTTTTTATTTTTACATTTTGTGCCCACATAGACCCGTTCATATAACCTCCTTTAAAATCAAATTACATGCTTATTTGCCAGTATGCCGCCTCTTACAATCCAATAAACGTTATATGCAATAAATACATTTAATTTTAAATATTAACCCCTTCCAGCATTATCACGTTCATGCAAGTCACGGAAAGTTTTCCTCCTGCATCCTGACGTGCTTGTAAGTGATGGTGAATGCGATGACCGACAGCCGAGCTCTTGATGCAACCTCCAATTTCAGGTTTACCCCTTAAATGCCACAATCAATAGTGATTGCGGCATTTAAGTACTTCGACAGCTGGGGGGGCTCCCTCTGTCATCCATCGGGTGGCTATTCATGGCAGCCAGGAACCTAACAAAGGCCCCCAGGCCTGCCATGACGTAATGCCTAATAGGCCGTGCCAGAGGCACATCCTAATAGATTGCCTGTAAGTTTAAGGCCTCATTTACACGAGCGTGTGCGTTTTGCGCGCGCAAAAAACGCAGCGTTTTGCGTGCGCAAAAGGCACTTGACAGCTCCGTGTGTCATCCGTGTATGATGCGCGGCTGCGTGATTTTCGCGCAGCCGCCATCATAGAGATGAGGCTAGTCGACGTCAGTCACTGTCCAGGGTGCTGAAAGAGTTAACTGATCGGCAGTAACTCTTTCAGCACCCTCGACAGTGAATTCCAATCACCATATCGAGTAACCTGTTTAAAAAAAAAAAGAGGTTCGTACTTACCGAGAACTTCCCGGCCGTTGCCTTGGTGACGCGTCCTTGGTGACGCGCCTCTCTTGACATCTGGCCCCACCTCCCTGGATGACGCGGCAGTCCATGTGACCGCTGCAGCCTGTGCTTGGCTTGTGATTGGCTGCAGCTGTCACTTGGACTTAATTGTCATCCCGGGAGGTCAGACTGGAGGAATTAGCCGGGAGTTATCGGTAAGTCAGAACTTTTTTTTTTTTTACACGTTCACGTTTATTGGAATCGGAAGTCACTGTCCAGGGTGCTGAACCAGTTTAAACTCTTTCAGCACCCTGCACAGTGACTGTCTCCTGCCGGGTTCTGTCAAAACGAGTTCGGCCGAACCCGGTAAAGTTCGGTTCGCTCATGTCTAAGACACTCCGTTCGGATGTTTGTAAACAGAAAAGCACGTGGTGCTTTTCTGTTTACATTCAGTTTGACAGCTCTTGCGCGAATCACGCAGTTTGCACGGAAGTGCTTCCGTGCGACCTTCGTGGTTTTCACGCACCCATTGACTTCAATGGGTGCGTGATGCGCGAAAAACGCACGATTATAGAACATGTCGTGAGTTTTACGCAACGCACTCGCGCTGCGCAAAATTCACGCATCGTCTGCACTGCCCCATAGAGTAATATAGGTGCGTACGACACGCGTGAAAAGCACGCGCGTATATTACGCTCGTGTAAATGAGGCCTAATACTGATGGACAGTAATGTTTTGGTATACTGAGCGATCAGTGATCTTTCATTTATGACATGTAAAATATAAAAATACACATATGCATTGTAATGACCTGAACAATAAAGTTAACACATTATTTGAACCTCCTGGTGAAATATGCCGCAAATGTTTGAGATCGGAAACAACCCTTTAAGGCCAAAATAAGCCTGTTCGTCAAGGAGTTAAACAGCATTAGCCAATGTGCTATGGCTTTTAGCTTGGTTCAATCCATGAAACTTAAATTAAATACTGTATATGATAGATTTTCTGTGTTCGCTATGTTCTGGGGCAGAGTTAGAAGAAGAAGCAGAGTTCTGTGAATGCAGTTTAGCTACAGACAGTCTGAGGTGGTCTAGGAAATAAGTGCATGGTCCATAACAGCAAGAATAGGTTCATGATTAACTGCAAACAACTATGCCACCAGTAAAAGAGAGAGTATTATAAGTAGCCAACGCACAATGAACCTCAGGAGGGTGTGAGCCAGAAGGTTTGCTTAACGGGGTTTCCTCCATCTTGGACATTTATGACATATCCACAGAATCCTACCTCAGGGACCCACACCTATCTCTAGAATGGGGGCCCCCTAAACCCTGTTCTATCTTGCTCGGTTACCGCTGCCTCCCGGCTACATCCTGATTAGGTGGTCGAGAGTTACAGAAACAGTCGAGCTCGCTTAGCTACGCGGTTTCTGTAACTCGCATAGAAGTGAATAAGAGTTCTGTAAACAGCGTAGAATGGTGAACTATGCTGTTTCCGTATCTCCTGAGTTCTGGAAGCTGCGTAGCTCGCCGTGCCACACGTTTTCGTAACTCCCTTTCACTTCTATGAGAGTTACAGAAACAGCGTAGTTCAGCAAGCTCAGCTATTTCCGTAATTCCCGACCACCTAATCAGTAAGTGGTCCCAGAGGTGGGACCCGCATCTGTCAGACATTTCTGACATATCCCTCGGATATGCCATAAATGTCCGAGATGGGAAAACCACTTTAACTGCACTCAAATACCTTAATAATAATCTTTATATAGCGCCAACATATTCCGCAGAACTTTACAATTCAGAGGGAACATGTACAGACAATAGCACACATTACATAGTGATAAACTAATTAATTCAAGAGGAGTGCTTCCAATAGAACTGGTTTTAGATTGCAACACTGATCCTGAAGTATTACCATCACTTACTAAGGCTTCCCAGTTGGCGAATGACATTAGATAGTGTGAGGTTGGTCATACATTCCAGTTCACTTTGGACATTAGGAAGCTTCTGCCGGCACACATGGCGCGGCTCTATGCAGCGGGCAACCAGCGGCATTCTGGTAAAATAAAGAAAGAACTGCCAATTAGTATACTGGTCTATAATGCATTCTTCTACAACAGAAACCGTAAGCATGCATTCATAGTTCACAAACTTTCTAAATATCGCAACGATAGTATGGCTGCTAAGAAAGTATACGGATGTGACATTTTAATGAGAAATTAATGGTACAATAATAACCTTAGTCATGAGTACAATCTTGTAGGGATGCAAGGATGCATCGAAACTTCGATACGGTTTTGATACCGCGCACCCTGAAACGGTTCAATACCATTATTTCATGTATTTCAATACTAAGCTGTGCGGCCGCACTGCTAAGTATAGTAACACGTGAATGTTGTTAGAGCAGGGCTGCGGCTGTGTAATACAGCCATTGTCCCGCTCCTGAGAAGTGCGCATGCAGTCAGCAAGATGTGATGTGTCCAGTGCTGCACTAATGATTGCCGGCACTGAAGACAGAACATGGACGGCGAACTACAAAAGACCCCTATGTTCTGCCTTCAGTGCCGGCCACATCGCATCATGCTGACCACGCGCACTATTTGTCAAGAGCAGAGCAATGGCTGTATTACACAGCCGCAGCCCCACTCTATCGGCGGAGATCAGAGAAACCTCTCATCTCCGCCGCTATTCCCCTGAATGCTGCGATCAAAGCTGACCGCAGCATTCAAGGGGTAAATGAGAAGGGGGGATGCCCCTTGGATCGCGTCACAGGGAATTCCTGTGACGCGATCGAGGGACATACCATATATGGGCAGACAGTCCAGGGTCCATTGAAGGACCCCAGGGCTGTCTTACCATATTTCCTGTTAGGGCATACTGATGTATGTCCTAACAACTGCCTGTGTACTATCAGTACGCAGGCTAATGTACTGGCATATTAAAAGTTAAAAATAAAATAAAATAGGTAATGTTATATAAAATGAAATTCAAGTTTGTTTTTTACAATAAGCCTGAAATTAAGTCTCAATACATAAAATATACATTCGGTATCGTCGCGACCGTAAACACATTTATAGCGTCATTCAGGTTTACACGGTTAGAAAATAAACTGCTTTCTTTCACTTATTATTGTGTATTATGAATTTTGAACCTCCATGTGCCTCACATTAATAGTAATTAACCCCATCGTGTACCTCACACATTAACCCAATGTTTTCCATCATGACTGAGGAGCATGATGGGGTTAATTACTATTAATGTGAGGCACATGGAGGTTCAAAATGCAATACTACACAAAGTATCGGTATTGAATTCTATTTCCACCCACACAGCCGAGTAGAACGTACTTCCAAGGATAAGACTTATACATGTACCTTCATAGGTTGAATATATCAATTAAGAATTTTTTTTTACTTAGTGTTTTACCTATGAAGGCATGGAGGTATGTATACAAGACGTATCCCAGAAAGACCAATTCTAACACTCTTTAAATGATGATGAAGCTATAGTAGGCACTAGAATACACTTTTACCAATGGACCCTTACTGATCAGCCCGAGGTCTCCTTGGTAACAAACCTTCTGCACAAACTTGTGGATTTACACATCAGGTCTGATATAAGAATTCGCTATTATTTAGAGAGCACACCAACATATTCCACAATCCGTGCCATCAGCTGGGTTCACCATTTAAGCATGTACACCCAAAACCACCCAAATTTTCTTGGAACTCAATTAACCTAAAATGTTGTTCCTTTAACCCCTTAATGGCCAGGGTTGAAAAGTCCTTAAAGAGACTCTGTCACCACATTATAAGTGCCCTGTCTCCTATATAAGGAGATGGACGCTGTAATGTAGGAGACAGTAATGCTTTTTATTTAAAAAAACGATCTATTTTCACAACGTTAGGAGCGATTTTGGTTTATGCTAATGAGCTTTCTTAATGCCCAAGTGGGCGTACTTTTACTTTCGACCAGGTGGGCGTTGTACAGAGGAGTGCATGACGCTGACCAATCAGCATCATGCACTCCTCTCCATTCATTTACACTGCACTAGCGATATAGATATATCACTATGTGCAGCTACATACACAAGCCCTAACATTTCTACAGCGTCCTGATAATGAATACACATGAAATCCAGCCTGGACATCATGTGTACTCAGAATCCTGACACTTCTGACTCTTTTCTGTGAGATTCCAGCAACGGATACGAAATCTCGCGAGATCTCGGAGCTAAACGAGATTTCGTATCCGTTGCTGGAATCTCACAGAAAAGAGTCAGAAGTGTCAGGATTCCGAGTACACATGACGTCCAGTCTGGATTTCATGTGTATTCATTATCAGGACACTAGTAATGTTAGGGCTTGTGTATGAGGCTGCACATAGCGATATATCTATATCGCTAGTGCAGTGTAAATGAATGGAGAGGAGTGCATGATGCAGATTGGCCAGCGTCATGCACTCCCCTGTACAACGCCCACTTGGTCGAAAGTAAAAGTACGCCCACTTGGGCATTAAGAAAGCTCATTAGCATAAACTAAAATCGCTCCTAACTTTGTGAAAAAATATCGTTTTTTTTAAATAAAAAGCATTACTGTCACCTACATTACAGCGTCTATCTCCTTATATAGGAGACAGGGCACTTATAATGTGGTGACAGAGTCTCTTTAAAGAGGCTCTGTCACCACATTATAAGTGCCCTATCTCGTATATAAGAAGATAGACGCTGTAATGTAGGTGACAGTAGTGCTTTTTATTTCGAAAAACGATCTATTTTAAACCACTTTATGAGCAATTTTTAGCTTTATGCTAATGAGATTCTTAATGCCCGAGTGGGCGTGTTTTACTATATGACCAAGTGGGCGTTGTACAGAGGAGTGCATGATGCTGACCAATCAGCATCATACACTTCTCTCCATTCATTTACACTGCACTAGCGATATAGTTATATCGTTATGTGCAGCCACATACACAAACCCTAACATTACTGCAGTGTCCTGATAACGAATATACATTACCTCCAGCCTGGACGTGATGTTTATTCAGAATCCTGACACTTCTGAATCTTTTCTGTGAGATTCCAGCAAGGCAAACGTAACCTCGTTTGAAATGACAGGTCATCGTAATCTCGCGAGATTACGCTTGCCTTGCTGGAATCTCACAGAAAAGATTCAGAAGTGGTCAGGATTCTGAATAAACATCACGTCCAGGCTGGAGGTAATGTATATTCGTTATCAGGACACTTTAGTAATGTTAGTGTTTGTGTATGTAGCTGCACATAACGATATAACTATATCGCTAGTGCAGTGTAAATGAATGGAGAGGAGTGCATGACGCTGATTGGTCAGCGTCATACACTCCTCTGTACAACGCCCACTTGGTCTAAAGTAAAAACATCGTTTTTCTAAATAAAAAGCATTAGGGCATGTTCACACGATGAGAGGCATTTACGTGTGAAAAGACAGACTGTTAACAGCTGCCTCGTTTCACACGTAAATGCTCCTCCTCGTAATTTACGAGGCGTCTGAGACGCTCTGAGACGCTCGTAAATCTTGAGCTGTGCTTCATTGAGTTCAATGAAGAACAGCTCAAATTACGTGGCAAAGAAGTGCCCTGCACTTTTTTGCCGAGGCAGTCCATTTATGCGTCGTCGTTTGACAGCTGTCAAACGACGACGCGTAAATTACAGGTTGTCTGCGCAGTACGTCGGCAAACCCATTCAAATGAATGGGCAGATGTTTGCCGACGTATTGCAGCCCTATTTTCAGACGTAAAACGAGGCATAATACGCCTCGTTTACGTCCGAAAATAGGTCGTGTGAACCCAGCCTTACTGTCACCTACATTATAGCGCCGATCTCCTTATGTAGGAGATAGGTCACTTATAATGTGGTGACAGAGCCTCTTTAACGACCAGCTACATTTACTATCTTTTTCATTGATGTAACTATATGAGCTCTTGTTTTATGCAGGAGAACTTATTCGTTTTTTTCTGTGCAGTTTGGGGGGGGGGGGGTAGCAAAAATTTAAGTTACATAGTTTTCTTTTGCGGCGTAAATATAGGAAAAAAAGTGTTTCTCAGCATTTTTATCCCATTCATGCTAAATAATAATATTTGTTTTTCAGGTTATTACGGTCGTGTAAATAACTAATATGTGTAGGTTTTTGTTTTTATGTAATGTATGGGAAATCAAATATATTATATCAACATAACATTATTTATTTACACCTGTGCAATCTCCCTCTATGTAGCATTGTAGTCGGCCTGCATCCTCATGTGTGTACCTGTCATTATGAGTAAGTAAGGCTTTTTTTCAGTGATTTTAAATTAATATCGCTCATCTTTGTTATTTGTTGATAATTTTATTTATAAGATTAGTTTATACTTCGAACGTAGCCATTGAGCTCTGCGGGCAAACAATTTTGTGAAAAATGCTTTTTCGGCCTCCCATTTTTTTAAATGTGAGGTAAGAGGCAGAACTGCGGCAAGAAAGGACATGCCGCCTTCTTTCCTTGCGAACGGCTAAACGCTGCTCGGTTAAAAAACAGCTCCGCTTACCATTGAAATCAAAGGGAGGCTGTTTCTGACATTTTTTGGCACGGATTCCGGCGCGATTTCCGCTTCAAAAAACTCAGTGCGAACTGGGCCGAATACTTGGGGTATGTGCACACACAATAAAAAAACGTCTGAAAATATGAAGCTGTTTTCAAGGGAAAACAGCTCCTGATTTTCAGCCGTTTCTTAATCATACTCGCGTATTTAGCTGCGTTTTTGACGGCCGTTTTTGTAGCGTTTTTTTTATAGAGTCAATGAAAAACGGCTCCAAAGACAGCCCAAGAAGTGACATGCACTTCTTTTCCGCGGCCGTCTTTTTATGTGCCGTTTTTGGAAAAACGAGGCGTAAAAAACGCCCCGTCCGAACAAAACGTCGTATTTCCGATTGAAATCAATGGGCAGATGTTTGGAGGCGTTCTGCGTCAGATTTTTCAGCCGTATTATGGGACATTTACAGCCCGAAAAAACTCTGTGTGAACATACCCTTAAATACACTTCTCCTCCAGCTTGTCTTCAATTGGTGCTCTCCTTCATTTCACCTCCCTTTCAGCCCTTTCCCCTTTTTTGTCTTCTCTGAGGTTTATTATTGGCATTGTTTGACTCTTCAGTATGCACTTTGTCATTTTGCTTTATACACTTCAAGTAATAGTCTTTCCTTTATGTGAGATATATATACAGTGAAGGAAATAAGTATTTGATCCCTTGCTGATTTTGTAAGTTTGCCCACTGTCAAAGACATGAACAGTCTAGAATTTTTAGGCTAGGTTAATTTTACCAGTGAGAGATAGATTATATAAAAAAAAAAAAAAAAAAAAGAAAATCACATAGTCAAAATTATATATATTTATTTGCATTGTGCACAGAGAAATAAGTATTTGATCCCTTTGGCAAACAAGACTTAATACTTGGTGGCAAAACCCTTGTTGGCAAGCACAGCAGTCAGACGTTTTTAGTAGTTGATGATGAGGTTTGCACACATGTTAGATGGAATTTTGGCCCACTCCTCTTTGCAGATCATCTGTAAATCATTAAGATTTCGAGACTGACGCTTGGCAACTCGGATCTTTAGCTCCCTCCATAAGTTTTTGATGGGATTAAGGTCTGGAGACTGGCTAGGCCACTCCATGACCTTAATGTGCTTCTTTTTGAGCCACTCCTTTGTTGCCTTGGCTGTATGTTTCGGGTCATTGTCATGCTGGAAGACCCAGCCACGAGCCATTTTTAATGTCCTGGTGGAGGGGAGGAGGTTGTCACTCAGGATTTGACGGTACATGGCTCCATCCATTCTCCCATTGATGCGGTGAAGTAGTCCTGTGCCCTTAGCAGAGAAACACCCCCAAAACATAATGTTTCCACCTCCATGCTTGACAGTGGGGACGGTGTTCTTTGGGTCATAGGCAGCATTTCTCTTCCTCCAAACACGGCGAGTTGAGTTAATGCCAAAGAGCTCAATTTTAGTCTCATCTGACCACAGCACATTCTCCCAATCACTCTCAGAATCATCCAGATGTTCATTTGCAAACTTCAGACGGGCCTGTACATGTGCCTTCTTGAGCAGGGGGACCTTGCGGGCACTGCAGGATTTTAATCCATTACGGCGTAATGTGTTACCAATGGTTTTCTTGGTGACTGTGGTCCCAGCTGCCTTGAGATCATTAACAAGTTCCCCCCGTGTAGTTTTCGGCTGAGCTCTCCACCTTCCTCAGGATCAAGGATACCCCACGAGGTGAGATTTTGCATGGAGCCCCAGATCGATGTCGATAGACAGTCATTTTGTATGTCTTCCATTTTCTTACTATTGCACCAACAGTTGTCTCCTTCTCACCCAGCGTCTTACTTATGGTTTTGTAGCCCATTCCAGCCTTGTGCAGGTCTATGATCTTGTCCCTGACATCCTTAGAAAGCTCTTTGGTCTTGCCCATGTTGTAGAGGTTAGAGTCAGACTGAGTAATTGAGTCTGTGGACAGGAGTCTTTTATACAGGTGACCATGTAAGACAGCTGTCTTTAATGCAGGCACCATGTTGATTTGGAGCGTGTAACTGGTCTGGAGGAGGCTGAACTCTTAATGGTTGGTAGGGGATCAAATACTTATTTCTCTGTGCACAATGCAAATAAATATATATAATTTTGACAATGTGATTTTCTGTTTTTTTTTTTTATATAATCTATCTCTCACTGGTAAAATTAACCTAGCCTAAAAATTCTAGACTGTTCATGTCTTTGACAGTGGGCAAACTTACAAAATCAGCAAGGGATCAAATACTTATTTCCTTCACTGTATATATATATATATATATATATATATATATATATATATATATATCTTACATATCATGTATTTTCTGTGATACTACTGATATTTTTCAGTCGTTTTTTTTCCTGTATGCGATTGCAATTGTATTGTTCTTTTCTTGTCAACTGTTAATAAGTTTGATAATGAAAGAAAAAAAAAACAAAAAAAAACTAAAAATGAACATACCTGTACCCTATATTACAGATTACACACTACTAGTATAGCATTCACTGCGAATAAATTGTGGACATTTTCATGAAGGTCAGGTGACAATTGGCTCCAAAATCTCACGACCATTTCCACATAATAATTATGGCTACGATCTGTCCTTCTCAGCCGGATTGTGGCGAGCGCTGACACCTGCAAACAATAGCAGTTCGGAGTGCTGGTGCCAAGTGCTATAGAATATTTCCGCCCCCATGTATACTACAATAATAATTTTTTGATATTGGATATAAAGTATTATTACTATAGAGATTATTCACATTCTGTACTGTATACACTGATATTGTGCATCAGAGATGGAAAGGGAGAGAGAAGTGGAGTTGAGCAGAAGCAGAATGTTCTGGATAGCTCTGCGGATAGACAGGATGTAACGCTTTGCCAGAGAGGCGGGTGGAGAGCGGAGTCACTGCCGGACATCCTTAATTAGCAATTCCCAGCATGCACTGTTAGACAAGACTTACTAATCTGCCGTATACACGACAACCCGTGCTTTATAGGTGTGCACACAAAAATCTGTGTCTATCCTGTGCACACCATAAACAAGTGACTGAAAAAATTATTATCTGCAAAAAAAATACACCCTGTCACTAAAGAAAATGGATAATGTTTACCCCGGACGGCTGCCACTTTCTTGGCATTTATGCGTTAAGGAAGCAAATCAGTTCTACGCCCTTTTTTTAGGGTGCAGAATTAAAACTGTATTAATCTTCAGTCGGACTGTACGTGTACTTGTTCCAGTATTTAGCAGCTCGGTCAGATTTGACTATATATGTGCACAGACTTGATATCCACTTTCCAGGCTGCTCAGCTGGATCATAGACACATGGCATGCTTAGGGCAGGTAGCAATCGCCTCATACATGGACAGGCACAGGGTAAATGTTCTTTGCTGCATGTACCAATATCCCAATCTAGGGCCCGAACAGTATAAGCCGTGACCATGAATGAGTGGCCCACATACACATGTATAGATTATATAGAACGTCATTATGTCCACTGTTGGTATCTGGCACTGGTCTGTAGGAGGAGTCATTATATCCCCCCACTTCAGAGGCCAGCGCTGGCGGAGGCTGCAGGCCCTAGAGGGATTAACAGAGAGACAGAAAGCTGCCAAGAGATCCAGGTGTGAAAGGCTGGCACACCCCTTCTCCACATCTCATTGGTTACAGCTCAGAGCCTGCAGCTGTAACCCCTTCAACACTAGTCACTGTGACACTGCAAATGGCTGCACGCACACAAACAGCTCTTTCACAATCCAATGCTCCGTGTACAATTACAGTTGCCAGAGAAGCAAACATTCCATGTATGCAAGTACGAATAAAGTTGAAACATAAAACTGAGGTTTCACAATGGCACATGTAGCGGTTTTAATCGAAATTACCACAGTTTTCTCCAGCTGTATTTGGCTGCACAATTTTCACAGGTAAAAACCTTCTGGCCAATAAACTCATTGAAAAGCCGCAGTAGTTTATGGCAAAACCCATGTAGAAGTGCATCAAACCATTGCTATGCGTGAATGAACTCTTATTCACACGGGGTATTTTGCAGGAGGAATATCTGCCTCAAAATTCCATTTGGAAGTTTGAGGCAGATATTCCTCTCCCTGCACGCCGATTTTCGCGCCGTTTTTCGCCCGCGGCCATTGAGCGCCGCGGGCATAAAACAGCGCAAAATACGCTTTCTCTGCCTCCCATTGAAGTCAATGGGAGGTCAGAGGCGGAAGCGCCCGAAGATAGGGCATGTCGCTTCTTTTTCCCACGAGGCAGTTTTACTGCTCGCGGGAAAAAGACGCCGACGCCTCCCATTGAAATCAATGGGAGGCGTTTTCGGGCCGTTTTTGCCGAGCTTTGCGACGCGGTTTCCGCGTCAAAAAACTCGGCAAAATACTCTGTGTGAACATAGCCAAGGCCCCAAGCACACGACCGTAAAAAAAACCTCCGTTTTCAAAAATTGACCCATTCACTTTCATTGAACGCGGACACCTTTCCGTAGCGCTATGGATGGGTGTCCGTGCCGTAGAAATGTTCAGAAACTTATGGAACGTGTCCGTTCTTTTGCATTTTGCGGGCCGTGCTCCCATACTTTGTACGGGAACACGGCCCGAAAATGCGGGTGGCAGTCGGCGGGCCGTGATTGCGGGCACGGTCGGGTGCATGGGGCCTTAGGCTGGTTTCCCACGTAGCGTAAACGCTGCGGAATTTCGGCAATGGAATTATGTGAGGGAATTCCGCAGCATCTACAGTAGCAGTAAAGTGGATGAGATTTAAAAAATATCATGTCCACGCTGCGGAAAAAAACCGCAGTGTAAACGTAAATAAATTCACCTGCGGTGCCGAATTTAAATCCACAGCATGTCAATTTATACTACATTTTCGTTGCTTTTCTGTTGCGGTTTTTCCCCATTGAATTCAATGAGGGTGCAAAACCCGCAACAGAAAGCCAGTGTTGCGACTTTTACGGCAGAATCGCAGCGATTCCACCACAAAAATAGCAACTCAAAAATCGCTGCATTCCGGCCTCCTGGGATGACATTTCATCCAATCTGAAAGCTGCAGCCAATCACAGGCTGCAACAGTCATCCCAAGGGGCCGGACTGCACGGACAACAGAAGGTCGCGTCACCATGACAACGGCCCACGTTAAAGAGGCTCTGTCACCAGATTTTGCAACCCCTATCTCCTATTGCAGCAGATCGGCGCTGCAATGTAGATTACAGTAACGTTTTGTTTTTTTTAAAACTAGCATTTTTGGCCAAGTTATGACCATTTTTATATTTATGCAAATGAGGCTTTCTAAAGTAAAACTGGGCGTGTTTAAAGTTAAAGTACAACTGGGCGTGTTTAAAGTTAAAGTACAACTGGGCGTGTTTAAAGTTAAAGTACAACTGGGCGTGTTTAAAGTTAAAGTACAACTGGGCGTGTTTAAAGTTAAAGTACAACTGGGCGTGTATTGTGTGTGTACATCGGGGCGTTTTTACTTCTTTTAGGGTATGTTCACACGAGGGCGTCCGTTACGGCTGAAATTACGGGGATGTTTCAGCCTGAAAACATCCCCGTAATTTCAGCCGTATCGGCATGTGCTTGAACGCCGCGTCCATTACGGCCGTAATTGGCGCTGCTATTCATTGGAGTCAATGAATAACGGCTCCAATTACGGCCAAAGAAGTGACAGGTCACTTCTTTGACGCGGGCGTCTATTTACGCGCCGTCATTTGACAGCGGCGCGTAAATATACGCCTCGTGTGAACAGACAAACGTCTGCCCATTGCTTTCAATGGGCAGATGTTTGTCAGCGCTATTGAGGCGCTATTTTCGGGCGTAATTCAGGGCAAAAACGCCCGATTTACGTCCGTAAATAGGCCGTGTGAACATACCCTTACTAGCTGGGCGTTGTGTATAGAAGTATCATCCACTTCTCTTCAGAACGCCCAGCTTCTGGCAGTGCAGACACAGCCGTGTTCTCGAGAGATCACGCTGTGACGTCACTCACTTCCTTCCCCAGGTCCTGCATCGTGTCGGACGAGCGAGGACACATCGGCACCAGAGGCTACATTTGATTCTGCAGCAGCATCGGCGTTTGCAGGTAAGTCGATGTAGCTACTTACCTGCAAACGCTGATGCTGCTGCAGAATCAACTGTAGCCTCTGGTGCCGATGTGTCCTCGCTCGTCCGACACGATGCAGGACCTGGGGCAGGAAGTGACGTCACAGCGTGATCTCTCGAGAACACGCTGTGTGTCTGTGCACTGCCAGAAGCTGGGCGTTGTGAAGAGAAGTGGATGATGCTGATTCGTCAGCATCATACACTTCTATTCACAACGCCCAGCTAGTAAAAGAAGTAAACACACCCAGATGTACATACACAATACACGCCCAGATGTACATACACAATACACGCCCAGTTGTACTTTAGAAAGCCTCATTTGCATAAATATAAAAATGGTCATAACTTGGCCAAAAATGCTCGTTTTTAAAAAATAAAAACGTTACTGTAATCTACATTGCAGCGCCGATCTGCTGCAATAGGAGATAGGGGTTGCAAAATCTGGTGACAGAGCCTCTTTAACTATATACTTTTTTTTCTCATGCGCTAGTTTCTGCCCAAAAAACTGGACCACAATTTGGTGCAATTTTTCAGGTGGAATTCGCTGCGGGTTCTAGGTCAAATACACTGCCTTAGGGTATGTTCACACGCAGACTCAAAAACATCTGAAAATACGGAGCTGTTTTCAAGGGAAATCAGCTCCTGATTTTCAGACGACTTTTAAGCCCCCAGCTATTTTCGCTGCGTTTTTTTTACGGCTGTTTTTGGAGCTGTTTTCAATAGAGTCTATGAAAAACGGCTCCAAAGATGTCCCAAGTAGTGACCTGCACTTTTTTTTCGCGGCTGTTTATTTACGCGCCCGTTTTTCAAAACGGGCGCGTAAAAAAACGGCCTGTCAGAACAGAACGCCGTTCTTCCCATTGAAATAAATGGGCAGATGTTTGGGGGCGTTCTGCTTCCGATTTTTTGGCCGTTTTTCGGCCGTTTACGTCCCGAAAAACGGGCGAAAATAGGCAGTGTGAACATACCCTAAGGCTACATTTACACGAGCATATCGGATTGACGAGCGTGGAAAAACACAAGTAAATCTGGTCCGTGTGTGCTGCGTTATGCATCAGTGTGATTTGCGAGTGGCATGCGTTATTCAAACACTTGCAAAAAAGAACATTTTTTTAAAAATTATTTTTAATTGAATTGATGCGCAATCCGTGCATCCGTGTGCGGTGCGTGGTTTTGACTTCAACGGGCGTGTAGGTGCGTGAAAACGCACCAATATTCGTCATGCAGCGAGTTTCACGCAGCGGACTAACGCAAGTGTGAACAGCCCCATTGAAATCAATGGGTCTGTGTGCTGCGCGTGATTTCCATGCGCAGCACACGGACGCTATTCACGTTCATGTGAATGGACCCTTAGGCTTGCTATTGTGACACTGCAGGTGTTTTTGGTTAGGACTCATTCAGACAAAACTAGTCTGTGTGCTTTGCGTGAAAATTACGCACACTGAATATCACGTACTAAATTTCAGTGTGCTGTGCGTGATTTGCGCATCAATTCCATTGAAAAATAAAAAATCCGTGCTTTGCAAGTGTGTGAAAAACACATGCCACTCGCAAAGCACAAATGCAATAACGCAACGCACACAGACCAGATTTACGCGCGTATTTCACGTGCGTGAATCGGATACGCTCGTGTGAATGTAGCCTTATGTTCACACATGACAAAACGTTGCAGATCTTGTTGCAGCTTTTGCGCCAGATCTTTGAGCCAAAGCCAGAAGTGGACCCAGAAAGTAGGAAAAGTATAAGATCTTCCTATATATTTCGATTCCTTTTGAAAACACTTCTGGCTTTGGCTCAAAAATCTGCATCAAAATCTGAAAGAAACGCAATGTGTGAACATAGCCGTTATGTTTCTCTGCAACTCAGGCTCTGTTCACACCACATTTTTGCCTACATCAAAAAAGTAAACAAAAGTATATTGTAATGATCTATAGGCTTCAGTTGTACAGGTGTATGCTAATAGTATGTCCTTATCAATGGTTTGACATCCTTATATATACACGCCAGAAGTATGGCCCAGACATATGCAATTGTATGCTACATACAAAAAAAACATGTCGCACGTTATCCACGCCATTGTATTGGAAACATTGCCGGCTACACTTTCCAACACATTTGACAAAAAGGGTATGTTGACATACCGGCCAGACGTTTGCCAAAAAGACACTCTTTTGATGTATCTTGGGTTTATAGAAGGCTATGGATATATCCAGCGTATACATTGTGATATTTTTTCACGTCAAGAAAATAATAGATGGGGTGTTTCAGCTCAGAACCCTCATCTATTATCCTATAAGTGGCTATAAAGGGCGCCTCTCGCTCTAGAGGACATGCATTAAACGGACAACCTACTGACTTGTGTAACGCTTCTCAGAAAGTGGTGCTGCAGCGGAATTAGATAATCGCTGAGGGGATCTCCCACAGATTACAGCCGATTGTGGGGAGAAACAGTGGGACCACCTGTGGTCAGTTTCTCGTCAGGAAGCCACCAAAAACAAAATTCCAAAATGGAAAACATAGCCGCCATCTTACTCTCCTTGTATATGAATATAGGTCTCCTGCTTTCATCTCTATGTGAGTGACCAGGTTAAATTTGCGTCGATCCATCCGCAATGGACATCTGTTATAAAAATAATACAAAACGCCGTGCATGCGCTAGTTTCCCTTGCCAGCATTATTCAACGGATTTTCCCTCTGTTATTCAATGGAGGCCGCTGATGACCGTGCCTTGTTACGTGTCCCTCCATCAGCGGGCATGTGAAGAATGGGGGCGCCATACAGGCAGTGTAAAAGGCTATACTAACAAAAGGGCGGAGCTTTACAGAGGAATACATTGGCGCTGATCTTTTAATAACTATGTGTTAGTAAGTGGCACATAATGCTGTTTAGATCACATTGGTAAAAATGAACTTAAAGTGGCCAAACCCTTCAGTCCTAGAAAACTTCAGAGTCTCAGACATGAGTTTTCAGGGAAATCTAGGTATTAGCGATTCGCAGAGAATTTCAGAAAATTCGCTCATCTCTAAGGCCAAGTTCCCACAGGGTGGATACGCTGTGTAAAAGTACACAACGTATCCATCCTGGAACCTGAAGGAAATTCCGGCCGAAAAGCCGCATCAAATTGTGGTGTGGTTTTTCGAGCGGAATCTCCGCTGTGCAAAACAATGGTTGAAATTTTAAAAAAACACAACAGTTTTTTACTGACCCTAGTCTCTGTTGTCATGTGACGCTTTCTTCTATTCTCGTCCAGGCCGTCCTCCTGGGATGACGATGCAGCCCATTTGACCACTGCAGCCTGAGATTGGCTGTAGCAGCCTGAGATTGGCTGTAGCAGTCACATGGGATGAAACGTCATCCCAGGAGGACAGCCTGGACGAGAACAGAAGATAGCGTCGCTATGACAACAGTCGGGCAGTATTAGGCCTCATGCACACGACCGTAGTGTTTTTCTGGTCCGCAAATTCCAGGACCGTGTTCCGTGAAATGTCCTCCACAGTTCATCCGTATGTAATCCGTAAAATGCGGATAAAAAAAAAAAAGCCTAGGTAAAACATGATGTCAAAAGCTTGTCCCAACCCCTTTAGAAGTCAACTATGAGATAAAATAAAAAAAAAATCAGAACATATTTGAAGTGTTACGTTACTCGAACTTCTGAAATGTAAGGGCACGACCATACGTGGCAGAGTTTTTCCACTGAAAATGTTGGTGCAGATTTGGGGCAATTACGCAACAAATCTGCACCAACATTTGCATATTTGACAGGTAGTTCAGACGTTGCCGAAAAGACAGCGGACTTGCCACAGATTTCAGTTTTTGCATTGAATTCAACAGCAATTCCACCACGTCTGCCCGTGCCCTAATAGTGACATGTCACGTTTTGATTGGTGGTGGTCCGAACCATGAGACCCCCTCCAATCGCACAAACTAAGCAATCACACGTGCACTTCTGCAGCTTCGTTTCAGCGATTGGTGGGTGTCTCAGTGATCCAACCCCGACATGTCACTATGACATGACAGAAGTACCCTTTAAAAAATAACAAACCGCATCAAGGTGTGAAACTTACCCATGCGTTTCTTTTGCGCTTTTGTCGCCTTCTCCCACTCTGAAAGATAAAGTTCACCGCAGACCTCCTGCAGGGCAAGATCTTTTATATTCCTGTCAGAATACTCTTCCAGGCGCTTATCCCATAGACAGGGCTTGTGCTGGACCAGGATTATTAACTTCTCAACGCTGATCATAGAAGCCATGCTGCTCTCTGCTGCTTTCCAACATTCTCTCCAGCCTTCACGACGACAGAACTCATTCCCGGTCATCGCCTAGCAACACTTCCGCAAATCCGCAAACTGCGGTTGACACACGGAGGTGTATCCGCATTTTCCACGGGCCCATTGACTTCTATGGGCATGTCCGCATCTAATTTGCGGGCCGTAATAAGACATGTCCTGAGTTTATGCGGCACGGATTTGTAGACATGCGGGGACCCGTGAAAACACGGATAGTGCGTATGGGCCCATAGAAATGAATGGGTCCGCAATTCTCCCGTGGATTTTCGGGGGAATTGCGGACGCAAAAACACGTTCGTGTCAATGGGGCCTTATCCTTTTACAAAAACAGGGTTGTTTTTTATTCCCAGAGTTGCGATTTTTGCAGTGGAATCGCAGCTTACCCGCCGCAAAAATTACAACATTTGCTATTTAATGCGGGTTTTACCTTCGCATTGAACTCAATGGAAAAAACCTGCAACAGAAAAGCAGCGATTCCGCAATATAAATTGACATGCTGCAAATTTAAAAACCGCACCGCTGGTCAATTTATAAACGATTTTTCGGCTGATTTTTTTACGTGGCGTGTGGATGACATTTATTCATATCTCATCCACACTGCTGCTACTGTAATACACTGCGGATTTTCCACAATGAAATCCATTGCAGGAAATCTAGTGTTTACCCTATGTGTGAAAACACCCTAATGGGTACCTTACAGTAAGGTAAGGTACCCATTAGGCTCGGAAATCTTACGCAGCATGCGGATGAGATTTGTTAAATGTCATCCACTATGCTGCTACTGTATTCTGCTGCGTTTCTTCCGGCTGGAAAAAACATGGCAATTCCGTTGGACAAGCCCTAAATGTCTGTATACATTTTATGGTATTCACAAGGATATGTGGTGTGAACAGAACGCTGGCAACCATCTGAACATATTTGGGCACTGCTTAGCAAACAGCACAGCTCAGAACTTATTCAGTATGGAGTAAAGCAAGCAATTCCTATTGTTCATAGAGCTGCAGGAATTTAAACTGCCCGTTGTTGCGCTGTAAATCCATCTTCATAATGCAGGCGGGTACAAATGTTCTAGGAAGTAGCGGATATCTAGGTTGCCGTAAAATATTGAATTGCCCGAAGCTCGGTCCAAAAAAATAAATAAAAATCATCCTAATGATTGTATGATCGGTAGCGCTAATAATTTTGTTTATGGTACTAAGAACAAATAAAATCAGTTTTAACCCATGGAAGTGTGCTCCAATCATAGGACCACTTATTGTTCATGGCTTTTGCCACTGGCATAGAATAATGGTTTTGCTGACAGTTATCAGTCACGATTCCCTGAATAAATAAGCACGTCATTTCAAAAGAGGAGTGGGAATAAGCAGCTGCCAGACATCCTTGGTGCCACTTATCTTTAGGTTGGCGTTTTTGTTGCTTTTGTAACATACTTTTATTTGTTTTGGTTAATAAACTTCCATGCCTTTCAATTGGTGTTCATGTACCAAAACCAAAAAAAGAACGTTAAAAACGAAACCCAGCCTTAGGCAAAAGAAGAAGAATGTAGGGGGAAATACTAACCTTGATTTCTCCAACATCAGATGTCAAGAAGCATCTGGCAGCCCCCATAGACAACAGATTGTCAGCAGATCCATAAGAAATCGTCAAGCTCCACCGATAAAAAAACGAATCTCCCCCGACTCCCCCATAAATATCCAGCTGGGACCGGCGGGGGGTTCATGTTTATTCATTAAACAAAAGGAGAGAAGCCCTCACCGGGCACCTTTGGCAACACTTATCTCGCAGAACAACTGATAGGACAAGTCCAACATGCTTCTCACCATACAGGCTGCCATTGACTAACATGGACTTAATGTGTACTGCCAGCGAAAAAGGAATGTGTCGTCAGAAAATTACATATAATTTAAATCAAGTTTTTACATTAAACATATTTCTTAAGAATTTTTATATTTCTTAAGTGATTTTCTTTTAAAATTTCTATGTCATTATCTATATGAAAAAATCTTGTTGTTTCCAATCTGACCACGGAGTCTCACAATCGGCTGACACTTCCTGTTCTATAGAGATCACTTCTGAGCAGTAATCTCATTATCACAGGCAGGATCAGGGTATGTTCACACACAGTGTTTTCAGGCGTATTTCGGGGCGTTTACGCCTCGAAAAACGGAAGCTGAACGCCTACAAACATCTGCCCATTGAAATCAATGGGAAAAACAGAAGTTAGTTCATACGGAGCGGCTTTTTACGCCGGTTTTAAAAAACGGGCGTAAAAAGCCGCTCTGTAAAAAGAAGTAGCATGTCACTTCTTGAGGCGTTTTTTTGGAGCTGATTTTCCATCTTAGGGCCAGTTCTCACTGAGTTTTCTTGACACGTATTTTGACGCGGAAACGCGTCGGAAAACGCGCCAAAAAATGGGCGAAAATGCCTCCCTTTGATTTCAATGGGAGCCGGAGATGTTTTTTCCCGCGAGCGGAAAAACCGGCTCGCGGGAGAAAGAAGGGACATGCCTATCTTCGCGCGATTACGCCTCTGACCTACCATTGACATCAATGGGAGGCAGAGAAAGCGTATTTCGTGGCGTTTTATGCCCGCGGCGCTCAATTGCCGCAGGCAAAAAACACAGCGAAAATCGTCGTGCAGGCAGAGAAAAATCTGCCTCAAACTTCCAAACAGAATTTTGAGGCAGATTTTCAGCATCAAAAACGCCTGAAAATCAGGAGCTGTTTTCCCTTGAAAACAGCTCCGTATTTTCATAAGTTTTTGAGTTTGTGTGTGCACATACCCTTATAATGAACGGAAACAACTACATATAGATAATACAGGATCCACCATTCACAATAGGTGATGACACAGCGCCCCTCCTAAAAAATCCTGTAATAGAATTCAATGGTTCATATGCTCCATGTGGCTGCTGTAAAGCATATGTCTAAGACCCCATGCACACGACCGTGCCCGTAATCATGGTCCGTGATTACGGGCATGGTCGGCCACATTTGCGGGCCGTGCTACCATTATAAAGTACTTCCGTAAAATCAAAAAATAGGACATATCCTATTTTTTACGGAAGCTTTCTACAGCCCGGACACCTTCCCGTAAATATACGGGAAGGTGTCCGTAGGCCATAGAAATGAGTCGAACCGTATTTTGATCCACAATAACGGACCATAATTGCGGACCAAAATTACGGTCCTGTGCATGGGGCCTAAATGTTGTTAACAGCAGCTCAGTTAAGATGGCTGCCCCCATTATCATTAAACTCACGACAGGTCCTATATTTCTGCGTTTTTCGCGCATCACGCACCCATTGAAGTCAATGGGTACGTGAAAATCACGCGCACCACACGGAAGCACTTCCGTGGGACGCGCGTTATTCGCACAACAGCAGTCAAAAGTATGTTTGGAAACAGAAAAGCACCACGTGCTTTTCTGTTTACAAACATCCAAACGGAGTGTCATAATGATGGCGGCTGCGCGAAAATCACGCAGCCGCACATCCTATGTGATGACACACGGAGCTGTTAAGTGCCTTTTGCGCACGCAAAAACGCACACGCTCGTGTAAATCCGCCCTTAGTGATGCCATAACGGGAAGTCTTAGACTTGTCAGTGGAGGTCCTCCAAATTAAGGGGTTTACGGCACTGAAGTGCCATCAAAAACCAACACATCTGGAGACTTCTGTCCTCGGAAATCTCTGACACAGTGCAAGTGGTAGACATTACTGTCCCCAGTGAGGCTCTTGCTCAAACATTAGGGGAGACGTATCAAGACTAAACAAGTAGAAAACTCATCGGCCTGTGTAACATGCCCATCGATCAGCAGACAAATGAGCAAACACTCACAGGGGATGTGCTGTTGATAAGGTGCAAACTGTATGGGGATGAACTATCGTATTAAAGGGGTTTTCCCATAATCAATATTTATCACCAATCTACAGAATAGATGATAAATATCTGATCGGTGGGAGTCCGACCGCTGGGACCCCCACCAACAACGAGAACGGGCTTACCATGCCAGTTCTGGGAGCTTCAAAGGAATGGAGCGGTAGTGCGCATGCTCAGCAACCGCTCTATTTATTTCTATGTGGCTGCTGAGAGCCATCTTCGGCAGCATAAAAATTAATAGAGTGGTGGCGGAGAATGCACACTACCGCTTTATTCCTATGGGGCTCCAGGAATGGCAAAGTAACCCCGTTCTGGTGTTCGGTGGGGGTCCCAGCGGCCGGACTCCCACCGATCAGACATTTATCACCTATTCTGTGGATAGGTGATAAATATTCATTACGGGAAATCCGCTTTAATGAACGTTCGTCACCAAACACACGATCATCGCTCCATGTAAATGGAGCAAACAAGCGCCAATTGACATTTTTGTTATCGTCGATTGGCGCTCATTACTGGCCAGCAAATCTGCATGTGTAAAAGGGCCATTAGACGTCCGACCGCCAAAGATCATAATGTTATAGCTTATTCTAGCCATATACCAAAACAGTATAAGATGGGAACATCCCTTTAACGGTCATTATTTCAATACAGCCTTTGTATACTCTAGCTATCTAAACCCTCACAAGTCTTAAAGAGACTCTGTCACCAGATTATCAATTCCCTATCTCCTATTGCATGTGATCGGCGCTGCAATGTACAGGGTGGGCCATTTATATGCATACACCTAAATAAAATGGGAATGGTTGGTGATATTAACTTCCTGTTTGTGGCACATTAGTATATGGGAGGGGGGAAACTTTTCAAGCTGGGTGTTGACCATGGTGGCCATTTTGAAGTTGGCCATTTTGTATCCAACTTTAGTTTTTTCAATGGGAAGAGGGTCATGTGACACATCAAACTCATCGAGAATTTCACAAGAAAAACAATGGTGTGCTTGGTTTTAATGTTACTTTATTCTTTCATGAGTTATTTACAAGTTTCTGACCACTTATAAAATGTGTTCAAAGTGCTGCCCATTGTGTTGGATTGTCAATGCAACCCTCTTCTCCCACTCTTCACACACTGATAGCAACACCGCAGAAGAAATGCCTCCCGATCTGACCCCCTTAGACTTTTATCTTTGGGGTCACCTGAAGGCAATTGTCTATGCTGTGAAGATACGAGATGTGCAGCAACTGAAACGACGGATACTGGAAGCCTGTGCTAGCATTTCTTCTGCGGTGTTGCTATCAGTGTGTGAAGAGTGGGAGAAGAGGGTTGCATTGACAATCCAACACAATGGGCAGCACTTTGAAAACATTTTATATGTGTCACATGACCCTCTTCCCATTGAAAAACTAAAGTTGGATACAAAATGTCCGACTTCAAAATGGCCGCCATGGTCAACACCCAGCTTGAAAAGTTTCCCCCCTCCCATATACTAATGTGCCACAAACAGGAAGTTAATATCACCAACCATTCCCATTTTATTTAGGTGTATCCATATAAATGGCCCACCCTGTAGATAAGAGTAACGTTTTTGTTTTTTTAAAACGATCATTTTTGGCCAAGTTATGAGCAATTTTATATTTATGCAAATGAGCCTTTCTAATGGACATCTGGGCGTGTCTTGTGTTTGTAACATCTGGGCGTGTTTACTTGTTTTACTAGCTGGGCGTTGTGAATAGATGTGTTCGTCAGGATCATATGTCAGCATCATCCACTTCTATTCACAACACCCAGCTAGTAAAACAAGTAAAAACGCCCAGATGTCACCAACACAAGACACGCCCAGTTGGAAATTAGAAAGGCTCATTTGCATAAATATAAAATTGCTCATAACTTGGACAAAAATGATCGTTTTAAAAAAAAAAAAAAAAAAACACTTTACTGTTCTCTACATTGCAGCGCCGATCACATGCAATAGGAGATAGGGATTTGATAACCTGGTGACAGAGCACCGGTCACCAGCATTTCACCTATTGAACTTTACTTATCCCTCACTGGCCGCTGCTATCAAAAGTTAATTGCCGTTATCCCCTCTCCTAAACTCCTCCCCCGACTGTAAATAACGGTCTGCAAACATTTTGCGCTTTTTATCGTAATAATCCGGCATTCCTTTGTGCGCAGACACCAGAATAGGACATCAATGCACAAGCGCAGGATTTTGTGTGCTGGGGGAAGGCGACGAGCTGTCAATCAAAAGTAAGGAGGCGGGGTAAACTCAGAAAGACTTGAGGAATGAAAATATGACTTTTTCAAACGAAGATTTGACTCTTTTCAAGAGAAGATCTGACTCTTTTATGCTCATTAGCATACGATGTGGGAACACTAAAAACTGAATACTAAAGCTACAGAGCCGACTAAGAAGACACTTATAGCTTATATAGAAATGATTTTTCACCCACTACCACCAGGTATTGCTGGTTTAATAGGTGAAATGCTGGCGACAGGTTCCCTTTAAGGTCCTATTACACCGGCCCATTTCAGCCAATGCAACGAGTGCCGATGAACAAGACATCTCGTTGATCAGCGCCCATTTGCTGCAGCCACAAGGAGCTACGTATGGGGACGAGCGCTCGTTACTCCGATCGCTCATCCCCATACATTATCATCATGTCGGCAGCGCGTCTCTCTGTTTACACAGGGAGACGTGCTGCCGAGAACGATAACATTTTAGTTTTTTAAAACGATACGATCAGCTGATGAATGAGCGTTTTCTCGTTCATCTGCTGATCGCTGCCCTGTTTACACAGGGCAATGATCGGGAACGAGAGTTCTATGAAAAAAGTACTTTATCCTCTATGTCAGAAGATAGATAAAAGGTGAATTTTGGTGATCTAAAGTATACGGAGGGCACTCTGGGATTGGGCTTGTTTAAATTCCCACCCAGCTTATTATCCTCTCCCCTTTAAAATGTTGTTTTTTCTTCTTGGCTAGCTGGCAAGCCTTTAATAGACACATATTGAATGTGTATGGCTGGCTTTAGGGATCAGTTGACACTAGATGGTAAGCTCACATGGGCAGTACCCTCTCTCTCTCCTTTTGATACATTGTCACTTGTAGTTTGTTTTTGAGACATTGTATTTGTCCTCTGGCATGTTTATTGCTACCTGTCATAATAAAGATATAAATAGACCTGGTTGTTATGATTAGTATTAATATTAGAACCATTTTCATCCATCCATCATATATAACTTGTTGACTGTCCCAAAAAAAGTTTGCCTCCACTTCTACCAGCATAGATCGCGATGTTGACAAGTTATAAAGTGACACCCGTCTTGTTACAAAAGTGGTGACAGAACTTGGTCTCATCATAACTTTTCCATCGCTAACATTGTAGCATCATAGAAGACGTCTCGTTATACTTCTACCTCCGAAAACCTATTTAAACAGTCAGCAGACCACGTCATACTATGCCTTGAACATGACTACTCCCGCTTCTCCTCACCTTAACCCCGGGGTCTCCGCTCCTTTCACCGGGGAACCACCAAGACAACCAGCTTGGACACCGCCCCACCAAAACCCTCCCTGGGTACACTGTGATTGGCTACAGTAATTCTATCCATGCTGTTGATTGGCTATGCCTGCTTGATCTTTGTTTGTGATTGGTTAAGAATACTTCCGTCATGCTTCTGATAGGCTGCTTTCTTCTTCCTTCCTAACTCTGATTGGAACGTGCTGATAGAGTTCTGGATAGACGTAAAAGTGTATGGCAGCTGTTCAGAAAACATATGAACCCTGTATACCAGATATTGTGTGTGAGAAACCATTTTTTCGAAGACCAAAGTGTTATTGAGACGTAGGTTGATAAAATGACTACTGAAGGCGAGACCGCTGGCTATAATGGGCTTATATCATTCCGTGTCTAGGTTGCGTTTTTGGTTTTTGGCCGGTAATGTGCTGCTGCCATTTACAAATGTGGTTCCTAATTTTCGTATAGATCTTTTCTTGAAGAGAAGTTGGATGCTTGGTGAGCAGCAGATCGTATATTTAGAGTTGTTGTTTTTTTTTCTAAAATAAAAAACATCCAGCTGACGTTTCTCCAGGCTTTTATTCAGAGGGATAGCTTGAAACTCTAGGGCCTGGGTATTCCCATAGCCACAGGATATGCCATAAATGTCTGATAGATGCAGGTCCCTCCATCTATCTACTGAACTGGGGTCCCCCATCCCGCCTGGTGAGGCGGCCACTGCATCCAGGCAGAGAATGTATGAAGAGGTGGCTAGGAATTACGGAAACAGCTGTGCTCGGCTGTTTCCGTAACTCCCACACACCTTATAAGAGCCTAGCTCAGCTGTTTACATAATTCCTGGCCACCTCTTCATTGATTCTCCGCCTGGATGCCTCATCAGGCATACGGGATCAGGGGACCCATGTTTTGAAGACAGGCGCGAGATCACGCTGTGAATGACAGCACAGCGTGATCTCGCAAGATCACGCTGTGCTGTGTGAGTAAGTGCCACAATAACTTTAGCTAAGTGTTGGGATTGTGAATAGACATCCCGTCCTGGCTGGAGGTGATGTCTATTCACTGTCAAGACACTTCAGTAAAGTTAATGTGGGGGTATGTGAGATCACGCTGTGCTGAGTACAAATGGACATGAATAGAGAGAAGCTTATGACGCTGATTGGTCACTTCTGATTGGTCAGCGTCGTACACTTCTCTCCACAACGCCCACTTGGTCAAAAGTAAAAAAAAAAAACAGTTGGGCATTAAGAAACTAATTAGCATAAATCTAAAATTGCTCATAACTTGCTCAAAATGGATTGTTTTTCAAAATAAAAACGACTGTTATCTACATTACAGCGCCGATCAGATTATGTAGGGTATAGGGCACTTATAATCTGGTGACAGAGCCTCTTTAAACCAAACTCTACTTAGGCAGTAGACGTCAGAGCCTGGGTCTGTTGTGCACGTTCTTATCTATAAGATGCATAAGACCGTTTTCACTTGTAAAATTTCCACTAGATATGGAGATAAATGTGAGGCTTTGCATGGGATAGGTTCTAGTCGACCTGCATTTGCAAAAATTCTCCCGTCGCATACACCGAATCACTGACCCTTAGTGACCACCGTGAAAAAGGCATATTGGTGGATACTAAGGGGTTAACAGTGTCGGGCAGTTTAGGGTGTGAAGTATATCAGCTATGATGTGGCATTAGGAGAAGAAAAGTGTCTGATGTTTAGAGAGTTGCACTAAATCTATCATACATAATTGTTATTAATTCAGCGTATACTACACAGTGGAGTCCCATTATTATGACCAGCATCTAATATCCAGAGTAACCGCCGTGTGCAGCATTGACAGCAGCTAGACGGGCTGGGAGTGACTCAATAAGGTGCTGGTAGGTTATCTCGGATATCTGGAGCCATGTTTACTGCAGTGCGTCCCACATTTGCTGGAGGGTCCGTGGGGGAGGATCCATAGAGCGAACAAGACGATCGAGGTGGTCCCACAGATGCTTAATTGGGTTCAAGTCTGGCGAATTAGGGGGCCAGGGAAGTGCTTGGAAGTCTTGGTCGTGCTCTTCCAACCACTGTCGGACATTTCTAGCGTGTGACATGTCGCATTGTCTTGCTGTAAGATTCCATCTGCCCCAGGGAAGATAAACAGCATCTATAGGTGGACGTGACCTGCAACTATGGATTCATACACAAATCAGAGTGCCTTCCACATGGATGAGTGGGCCCAGAGAATGCCATGAAAAGATTCGCCAGACCATAACGCTGCCGCCACCAGCTTGTGTTCTTCAAGGCATTGGTTGCAGGGTGTTTGTTGTCTGATGCTTCTCATCTGACACGCCAAAGTCCATCTGTTCAACGAAGCAGAAAACATGACTCATCGGAGAAGGCAACCCTTTGGCAATCATCGGTGGTCCAATTCCGATACTGCCGTGCAAATTGAAGGCTTTTTTTCCGATGCAACTTTGTTAGCATAGGAGCAGTGACCATTCATCTGCTACGGAGCGCCATATGCAGTAGGGTTCGCTGAACTGTTGTTTAAGACACGTCTCCACCGTAGCGTGTCATTCATCCCTAGCGCACCTTTGTAGCAGACGTTCACCTCTCACATCAATGGCATGCGGTGCTCCGCAGTTTCCACGTCGGTTATTCCCAATGGTGCCATTTGTCTACACACGATACGCTTTCACCACAGCATAAATACTGCCGCCCTTGGCCCGAAAACCAATAATCATCCCTTTTTGCAACGCTGATAAATCGTCCCTTTTACCCATGGCAAGAATGAGTAATATGTGTTCAGACTGTGCCTATCGCACACCTTATATACCCACCAAGCCAGCCCACGACACAGCACTTCCTTCATGGGCTACGCGCTGCCGATGTCGAACGTAGGAGGTGGTCATAATAATGTGTATATGTCTATTATAGTTGTATCCAGTTTACCTTTACGACAGTATTAATAAATCTGCCCCGAGATTTATTTTTGCAATAATAAGTGAAACAATTTTTGCATGCAGCATAGAAAAATGGTTATTTCTTCTGAAAACACAAGCTTTAACCCCTTCCCGACATTTGTCGTAAGTATACGTCATGGAAGGCCAGTGCTTCCTGCAAAATGTCGTATACTTACGACAAATGAATGGCACCGGCTCAGAAACTGAGTCAGTGCCATCATCCCCGAATGTCAGCCTGCAATGGCGGGGACCGAAGTTAGCTTCGATCCCCGCCATTAACCCCTTAAATGCAGTGGTCAAAAGCGATCGCATTTAAGGTGTTTGCAGCTCATCGGCACCCCAGCAATGAAATCGCCGGGGTGTTGGTGGCTGCAATGGCAACCGGAGGCCTAATAGTGGCCTCCCAGTCTGCCTAGTACGGAAAACGTCCAGCCCCGGCCCGGAGCCCCTAAAAGGCTTCTATTGCCGTCGGCAAGATGGCGCCGGCTCAGGAGCTGAGCAAGCATCATGAGCGGTGGATGTCAGCTGTATGTTACAGCTGACATCCACCTGTAACAGAAGGGAACCGGAGCTAGCTCCGATCCCTGCCATTAACCCCTTAGATGCAGCGATTGAAAGCGATCGCTGCATCTTTGTGGTTGTCAGCAGATCGGCAGCTCTGCCCTGCAATCGAAGGGCTGCCGACTGCTACTATGGCAACAGGGAACCTAACAATGGCCTCCTGCTCTGCCATTACAGAAGCCGATTAGGCCCCGACCAGAGGCGAAGCCTGATCGGCTTGCTGTCAGTGAAGGACTGACAGATCTAATACATTGCACTACATAGGTAGTGCAGTGTATTAGACAAAAAATCTGACAGTTGGACTTTCAAGTCCCCTAATGGGACTAAAGAGAAGTGAAAAAAAAAGTTGTAAAAAATATAATAAAAGTTTCAAGTAATAAAATAAAACACAATCGCCCTTTTTCCCTTTATCAAGTCCTTTATTATTGAAAAAATAAATACATATTTGGTATCGCCGCGACCGTAACGGCCTAAACGAGAAAAAAATATTATTTTATTTATTCCACGTGGTGAACTGCGTAAAAACACCTTAAAAAACTATGCCAGAATTTCTGTTTTTTGGTCACTTTGCCCTACACAAATTGAAATAAAAAGTGATCAAAAAGTCGCATGTATCCAAAAATCATACATACAAAAACTATAGCTCGTCTCGCAAAAAACAAGCCCTCACACAGCTCCGTCGACAAAAAAATTAAAAAGTTATGGCTCTCACAACATGGCGACAGAAAATTTATTTTTACAAAAGTAATTTTATTGTGCAAAAAGTTGTAAAACGTAAAAAAGTGCTATAAATTAGGTATAGCCGGAATCGTACTGACCCACAGAATGAAGGTAACATGTAATTTATAACGCATGGGGAACGCTGTATAAAGAAAACTATGCCAGAATTGCTGTTTTTTTGTCACCTTGCCTCCCAAAAAATAGGATAAAAAGTGATCAAAAAGTCGCATGTAGCCCAAAATAGTACCAATAATATCTACAGCTAATCCCGCAAAAAACAGCCCTCATACCACAACCTCTTTGAAAAAATCAAATGAGTTAAGGCTCCAATAAGTCAGGAAATAAACATATGTGGTTGTGCAGGCCTGAGGGAAAAATGTCTTCTCTTTCAAGAGACGATTTATCGAGGCCCTAAAATTAGGGAACCAGGAAGGGTAGGGCCCAAACATATCTGCAGTTTTTCACGTCCAAGGTGCATCCGTGCTCAGCGCTGCAGGATGCGATGTCACGCATCCCGATAGTTGAGAGTTTATGGAGGGATGCGTGATGCGCGAAAAGAATGGACATGTCCTATTTTCGAACGCTTCACCCCCTTGAAACAACGGCTGTGTGAACGGCCACATTGAATTACATAGGTCCATGGGACGGCCGCTGTTTCAACGGCCGTCCCACAGACGTTTAACACGCTCGTGTAAATAAGGCCTTACAAGCAGATACATTTAAATTGAGAAAAATGCTATTTTTTGCCATTTTTCACCAAATTTTGGTGTTTTTCACAATTAAATACTTAATGGACCGAGCAAATTTTAACAGTAACATAAAGTCCAATGTGTCACGAGAAAGCAATCTCAGATTCGCTTGGATATGTAAAGGCATTCCGAAGTTATTACCACATAAAATGAAACATGTCAGATTTGAATAATGAGGCTCTGTCAGGAAGGTCAAAAGTGGCCAAAGCGGGAAAGGGCTAACATGGTGAACATAACATATGTTGTTGAACAGCAAAATGGTTAAAGCCTTGAATCGTCTTGATTATTTCATTTAGAAAGTTAGATAAATATCTGTCCTTGATACATGCAAGCCCCTGGCTTCAAAAAGGCACCATACTGTGATGAATCTATATTACATTAAATACCCTAAGACCTCATACACACTGGAGCCTGGGCCACCAATATCGCTCAAAGAAGGCAACAGATTAAAAAAAAAACACGGGAAGCAGTTTCGTTAACTATTCTCAGAACTATTTATATGGAAAAACAAATATTTTGTTTTCCACTCCCCAAAAAATGCAGCATGCTTTAAAATTGCCTAAATAGTGCACCTAAAGGGGCTTCCCAATCTTAGACACACTATATGCCATAAGTATCTGTAGACATCCTTAGTGAAGCGGCCAACTCTCAATTGTTCATCTAGTTGTTGCAGACGGTGGCTGCCTCATTTGGCAAATTGGTGTTCAGAGGTGCTCCATCTGTCGATAGCGGGGGGGGGGGGGGGGGTTGTGTGTCTAACTAGAAAATCATATTATTCTTATTATGACTCCCATTGTATATGCCTTCGACAAAAGGCCAAAACGTATCCCACTGTATAGGAGTGGGATACGCCGCCTGGGGACTGGCCCTGGGAAAACTCCGGAAGTTACTTTCCATATACAATGCATTCGGAAAGTCTTCAGACCCTTTACATTTTTTTACATTTTGTTATGTTAAGGCTTTGTGCTAAAAAAAAACAAATTCACGTTTTCCCCCATCATCCTGCACTCAGTACCCCATAATGACAAAGTGAATACAGAATGTTAGTAATCTTTGCTGATTTATTGAAAAGGAAAAACTAAAATATTAGATTGACATAAGTATTCAGACCCTTTACTCATAACTTATTTGAAGCACCTTTGGCAGCGATAACAGCCTCCAGTCTTCTTGGGTATGATACCTGTAAAGGATCTGCCAGGCACAACTTCTGTGTATACGCCCATGGGTAATCAGTCTGCACCTGGTTCTATGTCTCTGAGACTGACTCCATCTTCCACCACTCAGGATGGCAGGCTTAGGAGTGGGAGAGCCTATCGCAGCCTGGCCAGACGGAGCTAGCTCCCGCCCTCTGTCTATTTATACCTGCCTTTCCTGTTCCTCCTTTGCTTGTGATTCTTCTCGTGTGGTTTCCTGGCCTTGCTGCAGCTCCTAGCTATTTGACCTTTCTTCATACTGACCCCGGCTTACTGACTACTCTCCTGCTCTGCGTTTGGTACCGCGTACATTCCTGGTTTGATTCGGCTCGTTCACCTCTCTTGTTGCTCACGGTGTTGCCGTGGGCAACTGCCCCATTTCCCTTTGCTTGTGTCCCCTTGTCTGTTTGTCTGTCGTGCACCTACTGAGCGTAGGGACCGTCGCCCAGTTGTACCCGTCGCCTAGGGCGGGTCGTTGCAAGTAGGCAGGGACTGAGTGGTGGGTAGATTAGGGCTCACTGTCTGTTTCCCTACCCCCCTGTCATTACATAATCACAAGCCATATACCTAGGCTACCTTGGTCCCTCACTCTATTATGGACCCCCTTGAGACCCTGGCTCAGCAAATGCAGGGTCTCTCCCTACAGGTCCAGGCCCTGGCTCAGAGGGTCAACCAGCCTGACGCTGCCATGGTAGTACCCCTCACCTCACCTCTTGAACCCCACCTCAAGTTGCCTGACCGGTTCTCAGGGGACCGGAGGACTTTTCTCTCCTTTCGGGAGAGTTGTAAGCTCTACTTTCGCTTAAAGCTCCACTCCTCAGGTTCTGAGAGCCAGCGGGTGGGTATAATTATGTCCCGGCTCCAGGAAGGGCCCCAAGAATGGGCCTTCTCCCTGGCTCCTGACGCCCATGAACTTTCCTCCGTTGACTGTTTCTTTTCTGCTCTCGGACTCATTTATGACGAGACTGACAGGACTGCCTTTGCCGAGAGTCAGCTGGTGACCTTACGTCAGGGTAAGAGACCTGTGGAGGAGTATTGCTCTGACTTTAGGAAGTGGTGCGTAGCTTCTCGGTGGAATGACCCTGCCTTAAGGTGCCAGTTTAGGTTGGGTCTGTCGAACGCCCTGAAAGACCTGTTAGTTAGCTATCCCTGTTCTGACTCCTTACACCAGGTTATGGCTTTAGCGGTACGACTTGACCGACGTCTCAGGGAACGACAACTTGAACGGTTTTGTGTTTTCCCCTCTGACTCCCCCATGATGCCTCCCGAGGTCCCGTTGCTTCGCTCTTCCACGGAAGACTCGGAGGTACCTATGCAACTCGGGGCCTCCGTGTCCCCCCGACAACGTAGAGTGTTCCGCAGGAAGAATGGTATCTGCTTCTATTGTGGGGATGACAAACATCAAGTGAATACCTGTCCTAGGCGTAAGAATAAGCAGCCGGAAAACTTCCTAATAAAATCTTGCTTCCCTTTCAGGTCTCTTTTGGTGGTAGGTCTGCTACCGGCAGTGCCTTCGTGGATTCAGGTTCTTCTGCTAATATCATGTCTGTGGAATTTGCTATGTCTCTAGCTATGCCTTTGATTGATTTGCTTAAACCTGTCCCGGTAGTGGGTATCGACTCCACTCCTCTTGCTAATGGTTGTTTTACTCAACATACCCCTGTTTTTGAACTCCTTGTTGGCTCCATGCATTTGGAGCAGTGCTCTGTACTGTTGATGCAGGGATTATCGTCCGATTTGGTTTTAGGCCTTCCCTGGTTGCAGTTGCATAATCCCACGTTTGACTGGAATACTGGGGAGCTTACCAAATGGGGTAATGAATGCTTGACGTCATGTTTTTCTGTTAATTCTATTTCTCCCCCTGAGGAGGTGAACACGCTACCTGAGTTTGTTCAGGACTTCGCCGATGTTTTCTCTAAGGAGGCCTCCGAAGTGTTACCTCCTCATAGAGAATACGATTGCGCTATCGATTTGGTACCAGGAGCTAAGCTCCCTAAGGGTAGGATATTTAACCTTTCTTGTCCCGAACGTGAAGCCATGAGAGAGTATATCCAGGAATGCCTGGCCAAGGGTTACATTCGTCCTTCTACTTCTCCGGTAGGTGCTGGCTTCTTCTTCGTAGCGAAGAAGGATGGTGGTCTTAGGCCATGCATTGACTACCGTAACTTGAATAAGGTCACTGTAAGGAACCAGTATCCCCTTCCTTTGATTCCTGATCTCTTTAATCAAGTCCAGGGGGCCCAATGGTTCTCTAAGTTTGATCTACGGGGGGCGTATAACCTTATCCGCATCAAAGAGGGGGATGAGTGGAAGACTGCGTTTAACACGCCCGAAGGTCATTTCGAATACCTCGTCATGCCCTTTGGGTTGTGTAATGCCCCCGCGGTCTTCCAGAATTTCATAAATGAGATTTTAAGAGATTACCTGGGGGTATTTCTTGTAGTGTACCTTGATGACATACTTGTGTTTTCCAAGGACTTGTCCTCCCACATTGAGCATGTCAGGAAGGTGCTCCAGGTCCTTCGGGAAAACAAATTGTTTGCGAAGACCGAAAAATGTGTGTTTGGGGTGCAAGAGATACCATTTTTGGGTCAAATCCTCACTCTTCATGAATTCCGCATGGACCCCACCAAGGTCCAGGCTGTGGCGGAATGGGTCCAACCTGCCTCCCTGAAGGCGTTACAGTGTTTCTTGGGGTTCGCTAATTATTACAGGAGATTTATTGCTGACTTCTCGGTCATCGCTAAGCCTCTTACGGACCTCACTCGCAAAGGTGCTGATCTCCTCCACTGGCCTCCTGAGGCTGTCCAGGCTTTTGAGGTCCTTAAGAAGTGCTTTATCTCGGCCCCGGTGCTGGTCCAGCCCAACCAAATGGAGCCATTTATCGTGGAGGTTGACGCATCCGAGGTGGGAGTGGGGGCTGTCTTGTCCCAGGGTACCAGGTCCCTCACCCATCTCCGTCCCTGTGCCTACTTCTCCAGGAAGTTTTCGCCCACTGAGAGTAACTATGATATTGGCAACCGCGAACTCTTAGCCATTAAATGGGCATTTGAAGAGTGGCGCCACTTCCTGGAGGGGGCTAGGCACCAGGTAACGGTCCTTACCGACCACAAGAATCTGGTTTTCCTAGAATCTGCCCGGAGGCTAAACCCGAGACAAGCTCGATGGGCGCTATTTTTTACCAGATTCAACTTTTTGGTTACCTATAGGGCTGGGTCTAAAAATATTAAGGCCGATGCACTGTCGCGTAGCTTCATGGCCAGCCCTCATTCGGAGGAAGATCCTGCTTGTATTTTGCCTCCTGGTATAGTCGTTTCTTCTATTGATTCTGATTTAGTCTCTGAAATTGCGGCTGATCAAAGTTCAGCTCCCGGGAACCTTCCTGAGAACAAGCTGTCTGTTCCCCTGCAATTCCGGCTAAGGGTACTTAGGGAAAATCATGACTCCGCACTATCTGGTCATCCAGGCATCCTGGGTACCAAACACCTCATTGCCAGAAACTATTGGTGGCCTGGGTTGCCTAAAGACGTTAAGGCCTACGTCGCCACTTGTGAGGTTTGTGCCAGGTCCAAGACTCCCAGGTCCCGACCAGCGGGCTTACTACGTTCTTTGCCCATTCCCCAGAGACCTTGGACCCATATCTCCATGGATTTTATCACCGATTTGCCTCCATCTCAAGGCAAGTCGGTGGTGTGGGTGGTAGTAGACCGCTTCAGTAAGATGTGCCACTTTGTGCCCCTCAAGAAACTACCCAATGCTAAGACGTTAGCTACCTTGTTTGTCAAACACATCCTGCGTCTCCATGGGGTCCCTGTCAATATTGTTTCGGACACAGGGGTACAATTTGTTTCATTATTTTGGAGAGCCTTCTGTAAAAAGTTGGAGATTGATCTGTCCTTCTCCTCTGCCTTCCATCCTGAAACTAATGGCCAAACTGAGAGGACTAATCAGTCTCTAGAACAATATTTAAGGTGTTTTATCTCTGACTGTCAATATGATTGGGTCTCATTCATTCCCCTCGCCAAATTTTCCCTTAATAACCGAGTCAGTAACTCGTCAGGGGTCTCCCCCTTTTTCTGTAATTTTGGGTTTAATCCACGGTTCTCCTCCGTTTCACCTGGTATTTCCAACAATCCCGAGGTAGAGGTCGTTCATCGGGAACTGTGCACAGCCTGGGCCCAGGTTCAGAAGAACCTAGAGGCGTCCCAGAGTATACAAAAAACTCAGGCTGATAGAAGACGTTCTGCTAACCCCTTGTTTATGGTCGGGGATCTGGTGTGGTTATCGTCTAAGAACTTGCACCTTAAGGTCCCGTCCAAGAAGTTTGCTCCCCGGTTTATAGGGCCATATAAGGTCATTGAAGTCCTCAATCCTGTCTCCTTCCGACTGGAGTTGCCCCCATCTTTTCGTATACACGACGTGTTTCATGCCTCCCTCCTTAAAACGCTGCTCCCCGTCCTGGACTCCCTCGAGGAAACCTCCTGTTCCCGTTCTCACCCCTGAGGGGGTGGAATTCGAGGTGGCCAAGATTGTGGACAGCAAGATGGTCCAAGGCTCCCTCCAGTACCTGGTCCATTGGAGAGGATACGGGCCTGAGGAGAGGACATGGGTACCCGCCCGGGATGTTCACGCTGGGGTATTGGTCAGGAAGTTCCACCTTCGTTTCCCCAATAAACCAGGTCCACTTAGAAAGGGTCCGGTGGCCCCTCATAAAAGGGGGGGTACTGTAAAGGATCTGCCAGGCACAACTTCTGTGTATACGCCCATGGGTAATCAGTCTGCACCTGGTTCTATGTCTCTGAGATTGACTCCATCTTCCACCACTCAGGATGGCAGGCTTAGGAGTGGGAGAGCCTATCGCAGCCTGGCCAGACGGAGCTAGCTCCCGCCCTCTGTCTATTTATACTTGCCTTTCCTGTTCCTCCTTTGCTTGTGATTCTTCTCGTGTGGTTTCCTGGCCTTGCTGCAGCCCCTAGCTATTTGACCTTTCTTCATACTGACCTCGGCTTACTGACTACTCTCCTGCTCTGCGTTTGGTACCGCGTACATTCCTGGTTTGAGTCGGCTCATTCACCTCTCTTGTTGCTCACGGTGTTGCCGTGGGCAACTGCCCCATTTCCCTTTGCTTGTGTCCCCTTGTCTGTTTGTCTGTCGTGCACCTACTGAGCGTAGGGACCGTCGCCCAGTTGTACCCCGTCGCCTATGGCGGGTCGTTGCAAGTAGGCAGGGACTGAGTGGTGGGTAGATTAGGGCTCACTGTCTGTTTCCCCACTCCCCTGTCATTACAATACCACAATGTTCGCACACTTAGATTTTGGGATGTTCTGCCATTCTTCTCTGCAGATCCTCTCAATCTCTGTCAGGTTGGACGGGGACCGTCGGAGGACAGCCATTTTCAGGTCTCTTCAGAGATGTTCGATTGGGTTCAAGTCAGGGCTCTGGCTGGGCCACTCAAGGACATTCACAGAGTTGTCCCTAAGTCACTCCTGTGTTGTCATGGCTGTGTGCTTAGGGTTATTGTCTTGTTGGAAGGTGAACCTTCGGCCCAGTCTGAGGTCCAGAGCACTCTGGATCAGGTTTTCATTAAGAATATCTCTGTACTTTGCTCCATTCATCTTTCCCTCAACCCTAATCAGTCTCCATGTCCCAACTGCTGATAAGCACCCCACGGCATGATGCTGCCACCACCATGCTTCACTGCAGGGATGGTATTGGGTAGGTGATGACCAGACATGATGCTTAGAAATGAGGCCAAAAAGTTCAATCTTAGTTTAATCAGACCACAGAATCTTGTCTCTCACAGTCTGGGAGTCCTAGGGGTGCTTTTTTGCAAATTCCAGTAGGGATTTCATGTGTCTTTTACTGAGTAGGGGCTTCTTTCAAGCTGCTCTGCCATAAAGCTAAGATTGGTGAATTGCTGCAGTGTTGGTTGACCTTCTGGAAATTTCTCCCATCTGCACACAGGATCTTTGGAGGTCAGCCGGAGTGACAATTGGGTTCTTGGTCACCTCTCTTACCAAGGCCCTTCTCCCCTGATTACTTATTTGGGTGGGACGCCAGCTCTAGGAAGAGTCCTGGTTGTTCCAAACTTCTTCCATTTAATAATTATGGAGGCCATTGTGCTCTTGGGAACTTTCAGTGCAGCAGACATTTTTTGTACCATTCTCCAGATCTTTGTCTCCACACAATTCTGTCTCTGAGCTCTACAAGCAGTTTTTTCCTCCTCATGGCTTGGTTTTTGCTCTGATATGCAGTGTCAGATGTGGGACCTTATATAGGCAGGTGTGTATTTCCAAATCCTGTTCAATGAAATGAATTTACCACAGGTGGATTCCAGTCAAGGTGTAGAAACATTTCAAAGAAGATCTAGAGAAATATGAGGCCCTCAGAGCTAAATTTCAAGTGTCATAGCAAAGGGTCTGAATAGTTGTCTATGTGAAGTTTGAGTTTTTCATTTTTAATAAGTTTGCAAACATTTTAAAGGGTCTGAAGACTTTCAGAATGCACTGCATGGAGAATGACGTCAGGAACTTTCCCAGGGCCGGAGTCCAGGGGCAGATCATCTACTAGCGCTCTGCCTGAAGACTCTGTCTCTCTCTATCTATCAGGGCATATGGAAAGGGTTGTCTTGGTGACACAAAATCTTAGCACGTTGGCAACATGTGACATAACTGTACATCACGGCCTCCAAGGGGGTGCATGGAGGGGGCTCCATACTCGGTGGGTGTCAGCTGTATGTTACAGCCGCCACCTCACAGTAACGGCCGGGATAGGAGATAAGTCCACTTAGATGCCTCGGTCAAAAGCGACCGCTGCAACTGAGCCGTTAGAAAGGGGGAAGCCTGTCGCCTTTCCCCATGCGTGATGTGATTGCGGGGAGCCAATGGTTGTCATGGCAGCCTGGGGACCTCATGAAGGCCCCCAGGTCTGCCATGTTTCTGCTACCATTAAGCCGGAGGCATGGCTTAAAGGGGTTGTCCACTACCGGACAACTGGTGAACTATCCACTGGATAGGTCATCAGTATACAAAAAATATTTTTAATAGCAAAATGCAGCGTTTTTTTTCAAAATTATTTGTTTTTTTCTCCATATTTGAAGAGCGTAACTAATTTATTGTTCCGCCGATGCAGTTGTATGAGGGCTTTGTTTTTGCGGGACGAGTTGTAGTTTTTATTGGTACAATTTTTTGCAGCAGTTGCAACTTTTTGATCACTTTTTATCAAATTTTTTTTAGTCAGGATTCACAGAAAACAGCAATTTTTCCATTGTTTTTTATTTTATTTTTTATGGAGTTCACCGTGCGGGTTAAATAATGTAATAGCTTTATAGTCGGGGTCGTTACGGACGCGGCGCTACCAAATATGTGTAACTTTTTTGCTTTATTTTGTTTTTTTAATAGTAAAGCAGTTTGTAAGGGGAAAAAGTGGGTTTTTCATTTATTTTTTCACTTTTTTTTTTAATTAAGTTTTTTAAACTTTTTTTCACTTTTTTACTAGTCCCACTAAGGGACTTTAATATGTGATCCTCCGATCGCTATTATAATACACTGCATTACCTTTGTATTGCAGTGTATTATGCCTGTCCGTGTAAAACGGACAGGCATCTGCTAGGACATGTCTCTGGCATAGCCTAGCAGGCATTCACTACAGCCAGACCTGGGGGCCTTTATTAGGCCCCCGACTGCCATCGGAGACACAGACACTCGGCGATCTTATTGCCGAATGTCAGTGGGATGAGAGGGAGCTCCCTCCCTCTCTCCAAAACCACTCAGATGAGGCGCTCGCTATTGAGCACTGCATCTGAAGGGTTAAACGGGTGAGATCGATACTTATATCGATCTCACCTGTTCGAGCAGGGATGCCCCCAGCCCTCAGCTACATCTGGTAGCTGAGAGCAGGGAGATTTAACGGCTCCCTGCTCTGTTTATTTATCCTGATGCAGTGCCGTAAAAAGGCTATTGCATCAGAATAAAGCCCATTAGTGGCCGTCGTGAAAAGGCGTATTGGCGGTCACTAACGGGTTAAAGGGGTTGTCCCAGATTGTCTTTTTTTTAGCATTGGTCATAACTGACAATGTTGCTACAAATAAACATACTTTCATTACGTTTTTTAAATGTTGTAGCTTTTATTATCCCTAAGCTCCAATCTTACTGGCTTGTAGATGGCCACTTCCCCCTCCTACCAGTACGTTGTACAGAGCACAGCTCCTTACAGTGGCCATGTTACCAGATCAGTGACCCCTTTTACTCTGTAAGAGATTTAATGCTTGATGAGATTCTACCTAGAGAATTAAATTTATTTTCTTCCAAACCCCTAGTACATCGGAAATAAAAGGCACAGCAAAAAAAAAAAGCAGATTGAGGCCCCATTCACATTGCGTTTGTGCTATCCTCCGAGCATATACCTATACTCTGTCAGAAATGTCTAGATAATATTATATCAGAAGAGTCCACAAATATAGCCACAAGCATTAAAGATATTGTAAGGGCTGAAGTGAGGAGCTCACTAAAGTCCCTTAGAAAGAGAAGAGATCCTCCGGTCGTCTCTTCTAGCAGGTTGGATTCGGATTCCTCAGCTGAAGGGGACCCCCAGCTAGGCGAAGAAGGGGAGTACAGCTCCTACGATTCCTCAGGTGAGGAGGAGGGAGAGAGAAATCTATTCCCAACGGAGGACGTTGACCTACTCCAAAAAACGGTCAGGGCGACTATGAATATAGACGACCCCAAAGAACCACGGTCCATCCAGGACATTATGTTTCAAGGGCTAGGACCTAAAAAGAATAGAACCTTCCCCATCCATAGGAACATATCTAAACTTATTAAAAAGGAATGGGAAACTCCTGATAAAAAGACAAGCATTCCCAAGTTTCTCAAAAGGAAGTATCCCTTTGAGGAAGACGCATGCAGGGACTGGGATAACATCCCCAGGCTCAACGCTTCAGTAGCCAAGATCTCAAGGAAACACTCCCTTCCTTTTGAAGATCTAGGCTCCCTGTCTGACCCTATGGATAGAAAGGCCGAATTCTACCTTAAGAGAACCTGGGAAGACTCTACGGGGAGTTTAAAACCAGCCATTGCAGCCACCTGCGTGGCCAGATCCCTGAAAGTGTGGCTCGCACAACTGGAGGTACATCTGAAAGACAAAACCCCTCGGGATCAAATCTTAGCCTCCCTCCCAACACTTTCTAAAGCAGCAGACTTCTTGGCAGACGCCTCAGTAGACGCGGTACGCCTTTCCGCCAGATCAGCGGCTCTGGCGAATTCAGCTAGACGAGCTATCTGGCTAAAGACCTGGAAGGGGGACACCGGATCCAAAGGGAATCTGTGCGCTATCCCCTGTTCAGGAGATTACCTTTTCGGGCCACCACTTGATGACATGCTAGAAAAGGCATCAGACAGTAAAAAGGGGTTCCCGGCACAAATAAGGCCAACAAGAGAGTCCTTTCGTCCCAGAGGGCCAAGTAACAAAAGAGGGGGGTACGCTAACCCTAGGGCACAGGAATTTAGACCCTCGAGATTTCCAAGGAAAAACAAGTCCTTTCTTTTCAGGCCCCAGAAGGACCCTAAAAATAGGGACCAACAATGACGCCAAGGGGGCAGTGGGGGGTCGCCTTTCCCTGTTCCTTAAACATTGGCGGAAGATTTAATCGAATCCTTGGATTCTGGGAATCATAAAAACAGGATATATACTAGAGTTCACAACCCTCCCCCCAGACAGATTCCTTCCCACAAGGGTCCTAAGGAACCCAGTCCAACAAAAGATCCTAGAAGTAGAAGTTCTGTCACTTATAAAAAAAGAGGTCCTAATACAGGTTCCAGACACAGAGATAGGTCAGGGCTTTTATTCCCCCCTCTTCCTAGTGAACAAACCAGGAGGAAAACACAGGGTCATTATAAACCTAAAAAAACTGAACTGCTATCTGACCTACAAAAAATTCCGCATGGAGAGTATCATGTCAACTATAAACCTCCTCTCCAAAGACTGCGTGATGGCCTCAATAGACCTAGAGGATGCCTATTATCATGTACCCATATGTCACCGTCATCAAAAGTATCTAAGGGTAGCAGTAACACTCAACTGGTCCGTATGCCACCTACAATACAGAGCCCTCCCCTTCGGCATCTCTCAAGTCCCAAGGGTATTTTCCAAACTGATAGCGGAAATGACCTCATACATCAGGATGAACGACATTCTCCTGATTCCATATTTAGACGACTTCCTGGTGGTAGCAGAAATAGTTCCAACTCTGACCCTACACATACAGATAGTCCGGGATATACTGACAAGATTAGGATGGAACATAAATTTAAAGAAATCAAATTTAAATCCATCGAAAAGATGTATATTCTTAGGAACCCTGCTGGATTCCTCCAAACAGATGACCTTCCTCCCAGAAGAAAAAATCGGGCCCCTGATGAACAGGATATCAGAGATCTACCTGAACCATACAACATCTTTCAGGGAAGCTATGTCAGTCTTAGGCCTCATGACATCATGCAACCCAGCCGTACTATGGGCTCACTTCAAGTCCAGACCACTGCAGTGGGACATCCTAGACCAATGGGACAGGAGCAGTTTCTCCCTGGACCAACCCTTTCACATCTCTTCCACAGCAAGGCTGTCCCTCAGATGGTGGCTAAACAGGGCAAATCTCACAAGGGGTATTCCATGGAGGTTAACCCCTACTCTCAATATGACCATGGATGCGAGTCCCTGGGGGTGGGGAGCTCATTTCGACTCATCTTTCCTTCAGGGTCAGTGGGACCAGCAGACCACTCTCAGATCCTCCAACTTCAGGGAACTAGCAGCAGTTCTTCAGGCCCTGAAGGGATCCATACAGGCAATCTCAGGTCAGCACCTAAAGATCTATTCGGACAACACAACTACAGTATCCTATATAAACCGACAAGGGGGTACGAGATCGGCCTCACTGATGGGCCTAGCCACACAGATATTTTCTCTGGCAGAACACCACCTGCTGACTCTATCAGCTGTTCATCTCAGAGGGAAGGACAACCTGGTGGCAGATTTCCTAAGCCGGGAAAGGCTTTACCAATCAGAATGGTGCCTGAACACCACAGTATTTCAGATCATCCTCAGATGGGGAACCCCATCCATAGATCTGTTCGCATCCAAAAGAAACAGGAAAACCCAGAGGTTCTTCTCCCTAAATCCCTCAGATCATCCAACAGCAATAGACGCACTTTCCCAGTGCTGGAGTCTAGAGAGAGGCTACGCCTTCCCCCCCCCTTAACCTACTCCCAAGAGTCTTAAAAAAGATCAGAGAAGACAGGGCCAGCGTGATACTGATAGCCCCCTTCTGGCCAAAGAGACCATGGTTCACGTGGCTAAGAAAAATGTCGTCACACCAACCATGGGTTCTTCCAGACAGGCCAGATCTTCTATATCAGGGCCCAGTATTACACCCCCGACATTCAGAAGCTCCACTTGACAGCATGGAAACTGAAAGGATAATCCTTAGGCAGAGAGGATTTTCAGAATCCGTCATCTCCACCCTACTAGCTAGTAGGAAACCGATTACCTCAAAGATATATCTGAGGTCATGGAACGCATTCTTAAACTTCGCAGACAGGGAGGTTAATCCTTTAACTAATAATTCACTGACTTTTGACGATATATATTGTGCTCCCACAAATATGAACAATTGGAAATTCACTGAAGTGATAATGAGTAAAATGTATAACTTTAATTCATAGCTATCTAAAAACAGGGGTACAATCACCACCGTGAAAAAGCCCAACCGTGTATTTAAAAACGTATTAAACAAAATACTCCAAGTCCTAGTTCGTTTGCGAACCCTTTATGACTGGGTATATAACAGAGATATCAAATTGTGGAATCAGCGTTTAAACATTGGTGCAGCAGTGGTTTAGACCCTCGTACACACAGGAGCCTGCGTAAACCGCACCTGAATCTCCCAATGTACAGATGCACAACAATGCCACTGCCCCCTACGCAAAAATCCCCTCACTTCACCCGACCCTACGCGTTTCTATACTTATCATCAGGGGTCTGTCAATCTGGCCAGGATGCCAGCGATATTTTCTGCAGCAGCAGGTATTCTACTGCACAACACGGAAGCATGCACGCATAGATGTCAGCGGCATGCTTCACTACGGGACTCAGAGTAACTATAAACTAAATACTCCTCCCCCTGGCCTCGGCGGCATACTTCGAACCAGCCAATCACACCAGCCCACCACATCCGTGACGCTCAACCATGTGACTCCCGGCCGTCAGCTGACATACCCGGAAGCCACACTGTAAACACCACAGAGCGTGCAGACTGAATGGGAGGCTGTAGAGGTATCTACTTGCCGCACAGAGCCTCCTACTATTCAAGGATAGAGTATAACAATGTTGGGTTGGATACATATTGCGGATAAGCTCAAGACCGCAATTGGACTACCACGATAGGAACACCTACCCTGGAAATACATACTGTACGAATGGAAGGACGATGTTAATGTCAACCACAATTAGGACATTTGAACCACTCCTGGACTAAATTGCCATGCCTGTTACTATTAGATGGTACAGTGAAGGAAATAAGTATTTGATCCCTTGCTGATTTTTTAAGTTTGCCCACTGTCAAAGACATGAACAGTCTAGAATTTTTAGGCTAGGTTAATTTTACCAGTGAGAGATAGATTATATAAAAAAAATAAAAAAAAATCACATTGTCAAAATTATATATATTTATTTGCATTGTGCACAGAGAAATAAGTATTTGATCCCTTTGGCAAACGAGACTTAATACTTGGTGGCAAAACCCTTGTTGGCACGCACAGCAGTCAAACATTTTTAGTAGTTGATGATGAGGTTTGCACACATGTTAGATGGAATTTTGGCCCACTCCTCTTTGCAGATCATCTGTAAATCATTAAGATTTTGAGGCTGTCGCTTGGCAACTCGGATCTTCAGCTCCCTCCATAAGTTTTCGATGGGATTAAGGTCTGGAGACTGGCTAGGCCACTCCATGACCTTAATGTGCTTCTTTTTGATCCACTCCTTTGTTGCCTTGGCTGTATGTTTCGGATAATTGTCGTGCTGAAGACCCAGCCACGAGCCATTTTTAATGTCCTGGTGGAGGGAAGGAGGTTGTCACTCAGGATTTGACAGTACATGGCTCCATCCATTCTCCCATTGATGCGGTGAAGTAGTCCTGTGCCCTTAGCAGAGAAATACCCCCAAAACATAATGTTTCCACCTCCATGCTTGACAGTGGGTACGGTGTTCTTTGGGTCATAGGCAGCATTTCTCTTCCTCCAAAAATGGCGAGTTGAGTTAATGCCAAAGAGCTCAATTTTAGTCTCATCTGACCACAGCACCTTCTCCCAATCACTCTCAGAATCATCCAGATGTTCATTTGCAAACTTCAGACGGGCATGTACATGTGCCTTCTTGAGCAGGGGGACCTTGCGGGCACTGCAGGATTTTAATTCATTACGGCGTAATGTGTTACCAATGGTTTTCTTGGTGACTGTGGTCCCAGCTGCCTTGAGATCATTAACAAGTTCCCCCCGTGTAATTTTTGGCTGAGCTCTCACCTTCCTCAGGATCAAGGATACCCCACGAGGTGAGATTTTGCATGGAGCCCCAGATCGATGTCGATTGACAGTCATTTTGTATGTCTTCCATTTTCTTACTATTGCACCAACAGTTGTCTCCTTCTCACCCAGCGTCTTACTTATGGGTTTGTAGCCCATTCCAGCCTTGTGCAGGTCTATGATCTTGTCCCTGACATCCTTAGAAAGCTCTTTGGTCTTGCCCATGTTGTAGAGGTTAGAGTCAGACTGATTAATTGAGTCTGTGGACAGGAGTCTTTTATACAGGTGACCATGTAAGACAGTCTTTAATGCAGGCACCAAGTTGATTTGGAGCGTGTAACTGGTCTGGAGGAGGCTGAACTCTTAATGGTTGGTAGGGGATCAAATACTTATTTCTCTGTGCACAATGCAAATAAATATATATAATTTTGACAATGTGATTTTCTTATTTTTTTTTAATATAATCTATGTCTCACTGGTAAAATTAACCTAGCCTAAAAATTCTAGACTGTTCATGACTTTGACAGTGGGCAAATTTACAAAATCAGCAAGGGATCAAATACTTATTTCCTCCACTGTATATTGCAAGTAACCGTGCTTGGATTAGGATTAAAATGCCATACCCCCACCCAGGGGACCGACAAAACCCTGTAGCTTGGTCTAAGTTATGCTTTAAATAAAACAGGTATAATTTGTTTGCTCGTTTAAACCTTCAGGATGTACGCAAGCCAGTCTGTAAATCCATTGGGCCTCTTTTCGCAAAATGAGGTTATCCCAATCCCCTCCCCGTTTAGGAGGACGTACCAATTTAATTGCCTGAAATTTCAAACATTCTGCCCTGCCTTGATGTTTTGCATGTACATGTTTTGATATGGAAGTGTCTCTTAAGTTTGTAACATCTCCAACATGTTCCCTAATCCGGCGCCGAAACTGCCGTATCATTTTGCCCACATAATTCAGTGGGCACGGACATGTAATTAAATAGACTACCCCAGCCGTTTTGCAGTTCACAAAATCTCGGATGTCATACTCAACCTTGGTGGTAACACTTTTGAATTTTTTCCCACTTTGGATAAAATCACAGGCTCTGCAACTACCACATCTGTGTGTACCTGGTATCTGCCTGTCTAACCAAGTACCCTTATGGATTAAAGGATCAAAACAACTCTGCATCACCCTGTCCCTAATGTTTTTACCTCTACGGAACGTGACTGAAGGCCATTGTGTTATCTGATCCGCCAAGTCCGCATCGGCACCTAGGATACGCCAGTACCTCTTGAGTATTTCCATGATCTCTGATTGTTTGGAGTCAAAAGTACCTATGAGCCTAGTGACCCTTTCCTCTTTACGTTGTCTAGGGACTAAAAGACTTTGCCTATCTGCATCCCTCGCTCCCTCATAGGCCTTTCTAATTACCCCCTTGGGGAAGCCTCTCTCCTTCAATCTGTTTGTGAGGTCATGTGCCTGTGATTCAAAGTCGTCCATTGAACTACAATTCCGGCGTACTCTCATAAATTGGCCTCTGGGAATCCCTCGTTTGAGGAGATAAGGGTGACAACTGTTCCATTGAAGGAAACTATTGGTTGCTGTCTCCTTGCGGTGTACTTTAGTACGTATTGTGCCTTCCTTCGTTTTAATTATCTTGAGATCTAAAAAAGATAATTCCTGATCACTGATTTCACATGTGAACCTGAGCCCTAGATCATTAATATTGAGGGCTGCCACAAAGTTATTGAATTCCTCCACTGTGGAATTCCAGAGCAACAACACGTCATCAATATATCTAATCCAGATACCTATTGATGAAGTCCATTTGACAAATTTATCCCCAAAGACAACTGTCTCTTCCCACCAGCCAAGAAACAAGTTTGCATAAGTGGGAGCAGTGGGACTCCCCATTGCTGTACCACGTTGCTGATGAAAGATGCGGTCTTCAAAGATAAAAACATTCCTTTCTAACACAAAGTGTAGTAATTGCAAAACAAGCTGATTATGAGCCACATATTGAGTGCCCCTGTATTTTAGAAAATATTCCACTGCTTCACAGCCAAGTCTATGTGGAATGGAGGAGTACAAAGCCTCTACATCTAAACTCGCCAGAAATGTATTTTGTTCCAATGTGATACCCTCAATTTGTTTTAAAACATCCATAGTATCACGTACATATGATGTGAGACCTAGTACAAACGGACGCAACACCTGGTCTATATATGTACTCACATTCTGGGTTAGATTATTAATACCTGATACAATGGGTCTACCACGTAGGGGAGGATAGCCTTTGTGGATTTTTGGCAGGCTATAAAAGCATGCCATAATAGGAAATTGTGGAAATGAAAAGTTGAATTCACTTGCACTGATCAAAGACCTGCTCTTTGCATCCCGTAGGATACCTAAAAGCTCCTTCTTGAACACTGCTGTGGGGTTATCTTTTAGAATGGTGTAACAGTCAGGATTGAGCAAAATGTCCTCACACATTTTCTTATAGTCTTCTCGACTCATAACCACAATGTTCCCACCCTTATCGGATGCTTTTAGAATGATATTTCGTCTTTTTTCCAAAGTGGCAAGAGCTACACGTTCAGACCAAGACAGATTGTTATCAATGCCCCTCATATCCTGACTCAAAGCTTTGATCTCTTCACCCACCAAATCTACGAACAGATCTACGTTAGTAAAATCTCCCAATGGCGGCAACTTCCTACTTCTAGTTTTTAAATTAGTAAAAGGACCCAGTCCTGGGGCTCTACTCGATTCTTCAAGCAACCCTTCCAGAGCTTCTAGGCCTTCTAAATCAGATTCCCCTAGACCCATTTCCAAGCATTTTTTTCTGTTGTGATGTTTAAAAAACTTAATCCATTTTAATTTGCGAGCAAACAAATTCAAATCCTTAATCCAAGTGAATGAATCAAATTTCACTGTGGGGACAAATGAAAGTCCCTTCTCTAAAAGCATGATCTCAGATGGACTCAGATTATATTCCGATAAATTAATTATTTGTAACTTATCCGTTCCTATTCCCTTTATAAATCCTTTTGTCCCCTCAGCATGTAGCGGGAAATGGGGGGATTGTTGGATAAAAAATTACTGCCACTGTTGGAAGAAGCTCTAGCCCGGCCTCTATTCCTGCCTCTGGCACCTCCCCTATATTTCTGTCTACCACCACCAGTCCCAAAGAATGGGCCTACTCCTTCAGAGTCTGTTGTTTCACTCTCAGATGTAGAGGGGTCAGATTCTCTTTGACCCCTATTTAACTGCTGATGCTGTTGTTGTTGCTGATTAACAAAATCATAAGCTTTTTTCTCCCTAAATTCCTGCAGATCTCTCTGGAACTGGAAGTGCTTGCGCTCTTTTAGATGACTAGTAAACCTCTCTAAGGATTGTTGCAAGGTTTTATCTTTTTTATCAAAACCTGGGGTATCAACCAGAGTCTTGACTGTCTCAATCTCTTTTTTCAATTCCACACTGATGTGATCAAACTGGATAATCTCTTCCTCAACCAAAATTTGCATTAATCTCAGTGAACTCCCTGTGATCTCCTGCTCCCACCTCTCTTTAAAGAGGCTCTGTCACCAGATTTTGCAGCCCCTATCTGCTATTGCAGCAGATAGGCGCTGCAATGTAGATTACAGTAACGTTTTTATTTTAAAAAAACGAGCATTTTTGGCCAAGTTATGGCCATTTTTGTAGTTATGCAAATGAGGCTTGCAAAAGTCCAAGTGGGCGTGTTTAAAAGTAAAAGTCCAAGTGGGCGTGTATTATGTGCGTACATCGGGGCGTTTTTAATACTTTTACTAGCTGGGCGCTCTGACGAGAAGTATCATCCACTTCTCTTCAGAACGCCCAGCTTCTGGCAGTGCAGATCTGTGACGTCACTCACAGGTCCTGCATCGTGTTGGACACATCGGCACCAGAGGCTTCAGTTGATTCTGCAGCAGCATCGGCGTTAGCAGGTAAGTCGATGTAGCTACTTACCTGCAAACGCCGATGCTGCTGCAGAATCATCTGTAGCCTCTGGTGCCGATGTGTCCCCGCTCGTCTGACACGATGCAGGACCTGTGAGTGACGTCACAGCGTGATCTCTCGAGAACACGGCTGTGTCTGCACTGCCAGAAGCTGGGCGTTCTGAAGAGAAGTGGATGATACTTCTCATCAGAACGGCCAGCTAGTAAAAGTATTAAAAACGCCCCGATGTACGCACATAATACACGCCCACTTGGACTTTTACTTTTAAACACACCCACTTGGACTTTTGCAAGCCTCATTTGCATAACTACAAAAATGGTCATAACTTGGCCAAAAATGCTCGTTTTTTAAAAATAAAAACGTTACTGTAATCTACATTGCAGCGCCTATCTGCTGCAATAGCAGATAGGGGCTGCAAAATCTGGTGACAGAGCCTCTTTAATGTTAGGTGTCTTTAATCTGGGGGCTGGGGTGATAGGGACTCTGAGACCTCTAGGCACTATTTTGTTCTTGAGATAATTTTCTAGACTCTGAATTTCCCACCAATTTCTTGTATAATCCTTGTGTAATCTAGTGAGGTTTTTAAAAGTGGATTTAAGGGACGCACCCTGCGTTGTATAGGCAAGTTCACACTCAGAGAAGACGCTTTTTGCCTCACTCATCCATCCTTCTGTATTTAGGTCAGAGAGTGCAAAGGCTGCCATACCCAGATATATTGAAATATAATGAACTGTATTAATTCGTAATAATTCACTATATTTTAACGATATATATTGTGCTCCCACAAATATGAACAATTGGAAATTCACTGAAGTGATAATGAGTAAAATGTATAACTTTAATTCATAGCTATCTAAAAACAGGGGTACAATCACCACCGTGAAAAAGCCCAACCGTGTATTTAAAAACGTATTAAACAAAATACTCCAAGTCCTAGTTCGTTTGCGAACCCTTTATGACTGGGTATAGTAGATACCTCTACAGCCTCCCATTCAGTCTGCACGCTCTGTGGTGTTTACAGTGTGGCTTCCGGGTATGTCAGCTGACGGCCGGGAGTCACATGGTTGAGCGTCACGGATGTGGTGGGCTGGTGTGATTGGCTGGTTCGAAGTATGCCGCCGAGGTCAGGGGGAGGAGTATTTAGTTTATAGTTACTCTTAGTCCCGTAGTGAAGCATGCCGCTGACATCTATGCGTGCATGCTTCCGTGTTGTGCAGTAGAATACCTGCTGCTGAAGAAAATATCGCTGGCATCCTGGCCAGATTGACAGACCCCTGATGATAAGTATAGAAACGCGTAGGGTCGGGTGAAGTGAGGGGATTTTTGTGTAGGGGGCAGTGGCATTGTTGTGCATCTGTACATTGGGAGATTCAGGTGCGGTTTACGCAGGCTCCTGTGTGTACGAGGGTCTAAACCACTGCTGCACCGATGTTTAAACGCTGATTCCACAATTTGATATCTCTGTTATATACCCAGTCATAAAGGGTTCGCAAACGAACTAGGACTTGGAGTATTTTGTTTAATACGTTTTTAAATACACGGTTGGGCTTTTTCATGGTGGTGATTGTACCCCTGTTTTTAGATAGCTATGAATTAAAGTTATACATTTTAATCCTTTAACTAATCCAGATATTCCCCTAATATTGGATTTTCTCCAGGCGGGACTAAAAAAGAACCTTAGGCCTACCACATTAAAGGTTCAGATTTCGGCTTTAAGTTCCTTTTTCAATTTTAAATTAGCAGAACACCCCTGGATCAAAAGATTCCTAGCGGCCGCCTGCAGACTTAAACCCCAGATAAGGTCCCCAGTTCCTCCCTGGGACTTAAACCTCGTTCTCCAGGCTTTGATAAAACCACCCTTTGAACTCATAGACTCCTGGAAGATGCTAACACTCAAAATTACCTTTCTATTAGCCATTACATCAGCCCGTAGAGTGAGCGAGATCCAGGCCCTCTCTGCCTTTCCTCCACATACCCTACTACTAGATGATAGAGTCATCTTAAAAACCCTACCAGAATTCCTTCCTAAAGTGGTTTCACCCTTTCACCTAAACCAAGACATTGTCCTTCCCTCCTTTTGTGACTCCCCAAAGAATCAGAGGGAACAACAGTTTAACTGCCTAGACGTAAGAAGATGTTTAGTCCAGTACCTAAAGGTTACCCAAGATCTGAGATCATCACAAAATTTGTTTATCCAGTTTCAGGGTCACAATAAGGGTTTAGCAGCCAGCAAAGCTACCATAGCAAGGTGGATCAAGCAGGCCATACGGCTAGCCTACATAAACCAAAAACTCAAACCCCCAGAATTCTTCGGGGCACACTCCACTAGGGCCGTATCCACTTCATGGGCAGAAAGAGCAGATGCATCCCTAGACCAAATATGTAAGGCGGCCACATGGAGTTCTCCTCACACCTTCTTTAAACACTACAGATTACAACTACATACAGCCTCTGACTTGGCCTTCGGTAGAAAGGTACTACAAGCTGTGGTCCCACCCTAGAAATAATGATTTCTACTTTACATCTCCAGGGGTGCTGTCATAGGTGAATAGGTAAAAGATCGATTACTTACCGGTAATCTGTTTTTCAAGAACCTATGACAGCACCCCGCTGTTACCCTCCCATGTCTGTAGTACATGACCCTCATAAACTGGATCGCTACCCTTAATTTGAGCGCCCCTGTAAATATTGTACATATTAAGGTGTGAGGGACTTTCACCAAAAAAAACAAAACAACACACATACAAACTAAACTACTTCTCATCCTGAGTTCTTCCTAAAGACTGGGTGTGTGGAGAGGTGTGTTCATTTTAAATCCTCAGGTTTCCTGTCCAGCGGATGGGACGTCTCTCCTGGGGTGCTGTCATAGGTTCTTGAAAAACAGATTACCGGTAAGTAATCGATCTTTTTCTTAAAGTGAACACTGATGGAATACGTTTTGTGAAAAGAAAAAAAATAGTGGGTGCGGCTTCTGTGGCGCGAATTGTTGGGAGGTGATGTAGTTATTGGGAGAGTAGAGTGTTTGCAAATGTTGACAGCTGTATTTCTGCGTCTGTGTCTTATGCAGCTGAGATGGCGGAGAAGACATAGGAGGCGTTTAGCAGAAAGAAGAAGACGTTACTGGATTCATCCAATACATTTTATACAAGAAACATATGGTGTTTTTCACACATTGTATAGTGAACTCAGAGACCACCCGGACAAGTTCAATGAATATTTTCGGGTGTCAATATATACTTTTTAACTCATTGTTGGAATGAGTGCGTGAAGCCATAACACAACAGGATACTAATTTTCTCCGTAGTGTTCCTCCTGAAGAGAGATTAGTGGTAACATTAAGGCAAGAGTTCTTTGTGGTTTTTTTATCATTTAGAGTTGCATAAATGTGAGTTCTATATTGTTGTGCATTGATATTGTGGTGCGATTTTAAATAGATTACCAATAGATTTCTTGAAAATCCACTGCATATACCATAAATGTCTGATAGATGCTGATCCCAGCTCTGGTAAGCCCATCTTTCTCCAGTATTGGGATCACCTGACCCTTATTTTGCTTGCTGAGACAAACGCTGGCTGCATGCAGCTTTCTCCATTATGTTCTTATAAACCGCGGTGAAAACACTGCTTGGCTGAGTCCAATAGAACATAATGGAGAGAGCTGCGCATGCCTGTAAAATCAGCAGCCATCAGCTGCCTCACCAGGCTCAAGTGAGCACCATTCTCTATATAGGTGAGTGTCTACCCCCTCCCCCACCTTCAGGGGCCCAATGTTTCGATTTTTCCTCACTGTTTTGTGAAAGTGAATTTTTTTTTTATTTTTATTAATATATGAGGCCTTCTATTTCTAGGAGGATATCAGAGGTCTATATAATGAAATGTTCAATGTCTGGCATTGGTACAGCCATGCTTACGCCGCTGATGGTGCATGCACAGGTGCTGTGCCTGTATAAATCATTTGCCATTAAAGTACATGACTGCTTTGTATTTGTGTATTCACACAGTGCAGTTATTAGATGTGGCCAAGCCTCGCGCTGCACTAAACCATGTTTTATTAACAAGATTTGTAGCAGTTTTGCAGTTAGCAGGGAAAACAAAATTTTGGAACAACACGTGTGAATACACACTATATGTATTAACCCCTTTAGGACACAGCCTGTTTTGGCCTTGTGGACACAGATGATTTTTTCAAATCTGACATGTGTCACTTTATGTGGTAATAATTCCGGATTGCTTTTGCCTATCCAAGCGATTCTGAGAATGTTTTCTCATGACATATTGTACTTTATCTTAGTGAAAAAATTTGGTCGATAAATTCAATATTTATTTGTGAAAAACTTCAAATTTTAGCAAAAATTAGCATTTTTCTAAATTTAAATGTATTTGATTGTAAAACAGATAGTAATACCACACAAAATAGTTAACATCCCCCATATGTCTACTTTATATTTGCATCATTTTTTTTCACGTCCTTTTATTTTTCTAGGACATTACAAGGCTTAGAACTTTAGCAGCAATTTCTCATATTTCCGAGTAAAATTTCAATAGGCCATTGTTTCAGGAACCAGTTCAGTTCTGAAGTGGCATTGAGGGCCTTCTACATTAGAAAGTCCCCATAAATCACCCCATTTTGAAAACTGCGCCCCTCAAGGTATTCAAAACCACATTCAGAAAGTATTTTAACCCTTTAGGCGTTTCACAGGAACTAAGGCAAAGTAGAGGTGAAATTTACAAATTTCATTTTTTTTGGGCGAAATTCATTTGTAATAAAAAAAATCTGTAACACAGAAGGTTTTACCAGACAAATGCAACTCAATATTTATTGCCCAGATTCTGCAGTTTTTATAAATATCCAACATGTGGCCCTAGTGCGCTAATGGACTGAAGCAGAGGCCTCAGAAGCAAAGGAGCACCTAGTGGATTTCGAGGCCTCCTTTTTTTAGGAATATATTTTAGGCACCATGTCAGGTTTGAAGAGGTCTTGTGGTACCTAAACAGTCGAAACCCCCCAAAAGTGACCCCATTTTGGAAACTACACACCTCAAGGCATTTTTACAGGGGCATAGTTAGCATTTTGACCCCACAGTTTATTTGCAGAATTTAGTGGAATTAGTCTGTGAAGATGAAAATCACCTTTTTTCTGTGGAAACATAGAATTTTTTCATTTTTACAAGGAATAAAGGAGAAAATGCATCCCAACATTTGTAAAGCAATTTCTCCCGTTACGGCAATACCCCATATGTGGTCATAAACTGATGTTTGGACCCACAGCAGGGCTTAGGAGGGAAGGAGCGCCTTTTGGATTTTGGAGCGCAGATTTTGCTGGATTGGTTTTCAGTGCCATGTAGGGTTTGCAACGCCCCGGAGGGAACAAAACAGTGGAAACCCCCCAAAAGTCACCCTATTTTGGAAACTACACCCCTCAAGAAATTTTTCTAGGGGTATAGTGAGCATTTTGACCCCACAGGATCTTTTTTAGAGCTAAGGTGACCAAAAAACAGCGATTTTGGCGCTTTAAATTCTTTATGTCTTACAGCGTTCACCATGCGCAATAAATTACATTTTACTTTATTCTGTGGGTCGGTACGACTACAGTGATACCATATGTGTATAGTTTTTTTTTAAGTTTTTCAGCGTTTGCACAATAAAATTACGTTTCTATAAAGTAATTTATTTTCTGAGACACCTTATTCTGAGCCGTAACTTTTTTATTTTTTAGTCAAAAAAGCTGTGGGAGGTCTTGTTTTTTGCGGGACGGGTTGTAGTTTTTATTGGAACTATTTTGGGGTAAATGCAAATTTTTGATCACTTTTTATTCTATATCTTGGGAGGGGTGGTGACCAAAAAATAGCGATGCTGACATAGTTTACCGTTTATTTTGTTTGCGGCGTTCACCGAGCGGAAAAAATAACATTATAGTTTCATAGTTTGGGTCGTTACGAACACGGTGATACCAAATATGTGTACTTTTTTTAACGTTTTCATTTTTTTCCAATAATAAATGACTTATTATAGGAAAACAAAAACTTTTATTTTTACACTTTTCTAAAACATTTTTATTAACTTTTTTTTAACTTCTTACACTTTATTTTTTTTACCTGCAGCTCTGATCGCTGCTAGAATACATTACACTACCTAGTAGTCTAACGTATTCCAACTGTCAGTGTGACGTCACAGTCACTCCGACAGTCTATGAGGACCAGCCAGAGGCTGGTATTCATAGGCTTCCATACATGGCAGACCCGGAGGCCGTTGCCTGGCCTCCGGATGCCATCACTAACATCAGCAACCCCCACAATTGCATGGGGGCTGCTGATGTGCTACAAACCCCCTAAATGTGGCAATCGCAATCGAGCACCATATTTAACGGGTTAATTGCCAAAATCAGCGGCGATGAGCCGCTGATCGGCAACAATGGAGTGTCAGCTGTCGGGGACAGCTGATCTCCCAATTCCCGATGCACACCTTGTTGCCGACAGTGTGCATCGGGAACGACACAGTGACTTCCTGTCACTCTGACAGCAAGCCTATCAGGACCAGCCAAAGGTTGGTCCTGATGGGCTTCCGTCTATGGCAGACACGGAAGCCATTGTTTGACTTCCGTTTGCCATGCTAACTATCTGCAAACCCCGGGATTTCGGACCGGGGTCTGCCGATATGCTAGAAACCCCTAAAATTCGGCGATTGCAACCGATCGCCGAATTTAAGGGGTTAATTCGCCGAAATCAGCGGCAGAGGACAGCTGGCCGGCAAGAGTGGAGTATCAGCTGTCGGCGACAGCTGACCTCCCGGTTCTCGGTGCACACTGTCGCCGACAGTGTACACCGGAAACAACTCAGTAACTATACGTCTTCGTGCGGGAAGTAATCTCCCGCGACGACATATAGTTACTTACTCGTGCGGGTAGGGGTTAATGTGTATATGTCTTTTTATTGTTCTTATATTTTAAATGTAACATTTTTTATTCTATAGTCTTTCTAGATACTTGGCTACGGGTGAAAGTTTTACGTCCCTCCACTACCAGTATAGGTTAGGCAAGTCCACAGTGTGTGGAATTGTACACCACATCTGCAGTGTCATTTTGGAAACTCTGTAGCCAGACGCTAGGTCACTGCCAATATGTACGCAGTGGCAGAGAATTTCACAGAATTTTGAGAAGATTGCAAATTTTCCTAATTGTGTGGGAGCCCTTGATGGCAAACACATTAGAATCCAAAAGCCACAAAACGGCGGGTCAAATTTTTTTAATTATAAAAAATGCTTCTCAATAGTATTAATGGCCATTGCAGATGCAAGTTGTCATCGGCGCCTATGGTCAAACAAATGATTCCAAAGTCTTTAACCAGTTCAGGACCGTGCTATTTTGTGCCTTCAGGACCAGACATCGTTTAGCCCTTTTTAGCACGCGTTAGTTAAATGGCTATAACTTTTTTATTTGTTGGGCTAACTACGTGATTTTTGTGACGTTTTTTCCGTAGACAATGCAGGTTTCATTTTTTATCGTTTTTATACACACCTTTTTGCTATTTTAGAATTTTTATTCATAAAGTTTGAAAATAATAGTAAAAAAATAAGCTTTTTTACGTTTCAGCTATTTTTTTTTGGTAATAACCCTAAAATAGACCTTTTATTTGTGATCGTCATTGTCTACCGTAAATTTTAATATATTACATGTCTATATTAGAGTAATTGGGTCAGCGCTAGCGTTACAACAATGATTGGCGGGGGGGAACTGTTTTTTTGGGGGTGGGTATTTTATGTGTATTTATTATTTAATTTTTTTTGCACTTTACTTTATTATTTTTTTATTACTATGGTCTGTCCCTCAAAGGTCAAAAAAGACCTTTGGGGAACTTTATATATATTTTTTCTTTCTTTTACACCATGTTTTTCCACTGTAACTGGAGCGGCACAGCAGCCCCAGTTACAGGGGAAATCAGCCCTCTCATAGTGACGATTGTCACTAATAGGGCTGTGCTGGGTCTTGTTAGACCCAGCAGCAGTCTGTAAGTAACGGCCCCCGGCGATCATGTGACCAGTCACATGATCACCGGGAGGAATAGAGACAGCGGCGCGGCCGCTTCCTCTATTCATATACACAGCGTTCATTGAGCGATGTGTAAAAAGACATCGGAGAAGACAGAAGCAGCTAAAGCTGCTTCTATCTTCTCCTCAGGGTCCCCGGCAGTCACTGACAGCCGGAGACCCGACATTCAGCTGCCCGATCGCGCGGGCAGCAAGTTAAAACCCGAGCCGTAAAAAGTCTATGGCTCGGGTTTTAAGGACCCTGACCGCAGGCCGTAAAAATACAGCCAGCGGTCGGGAACCAGTTAAAGAATCTAGCATTGGAAGAAGACTGTATCAAGCTCAATTTGATTTTCCAATACACAGACCTCTACCAGGAACAGATGGTCCTCCAATGCCGTTTGTAGTAGTAGCCGATGAGGCTTTCCAAATGTGCGAAAACCCATTGAAGCCCTATACAAGACCAATATTTAACTCCTTAGTGACCAACAATACGCCTTTTTACGTTCGTCACTAAGGGACCTTAGGCTAGGCTGACGCCTTTTCACGTGAGCATAGTCTAAGTCCTGCACGGGTCTCCCGTTAAGGCTGGAGTGGGGGCTCAGCTGTCTGATGACAGCTGAGCTCCTGCTCCAACGCCCGCAATCGAAGTTTACTTTGATCGCGGCCGTTTAACCCGTTAAATGACGCCGTCAATAGCGACCGCGGTATTTAACTTTGTTTACAGAGGCAGTGAGCTCCCTCTGTCACCCATCGGCGGCACGCGGATGCAATCGCGGGTCTCCGATGGGGTGTCATGGCAGCCGGGGGCTTGATGAAAGCCCCCAGGTCTGCCCTGGACATATGCCTGTTAGGACGCGCTGGAGGCACGTCCTAACAGATTGGCTGTCAGATTTACACTGACAGGCAATAATGCTCTGGTATACGAAGTATACCAGAGCATTATAGCAGCGATCTGAAGATTGCACAGTAAAGTCCCCTAGTGGGACTAATAAAAGAAGTAATCAATGTGAAATAAAGATTATTAATAAAAAGTACAGTAAAAAAAAAATAATAAAAATTTTTTCCATAAAAAGTGGTTTTATTTAGTAAAAGTGTAAAAAAAAAAAAAAGTACACATATATGGTATCGCCGCCACTGTAATGACTCCATTAATAAAGTTAATATGTAATTTAAACCGCAAGGTGAACACCGTAAAAAAAAAAAAGCAAAAAACAATGGCAAAATTGCAATTTTTTTCCATTGCCCCCCAAAAAAGTCATAATAAAAATGAATCAATAAGTCCCATGCACCCCAGAACAGTACCAATCAAAACTACGTCTCATCCCGCAGAAAACAAGCCCAAAAAATCACTACATTGATGGAAAAATAAAAAAGTTACGGCTCTTGGAAAGCAATGATGCAAAAACAAATAATTTTAGTTCAAAAGTGTTTTTATTGTGCAAAAGTCGTAAAACATAAAAAACCTCTACATATGTGGTATCGCCGTAATCGTACCAACCCATAGAATAAAGGTAACATGTTATTTACGTCGCACAGTGAACGGCGTCAATTTAAAAATGCATAGAACAATGGCGGAATTTCAGTTTTTTTTTATAATCCCCCCAAAAAAAGTTAATAAAAGTTAATAAAAAAATTATATGTACCCAAAAATGGTGCTATTAAAAAGTACAACTAATCCTGCAAAAAAGTCCTCATACAGCTATGTAGACGAAAAAATAAAACAGTTATAGCTCTTTGAATGCGACTATAGAAAAACAAATAAAATAGCTTGGTCATTAGGGCCTAAAATGGGCTGGTCACTAAGGGGTTAATTATCGCTTTTGGGATTCTCATATCAAAATGAAGAGTACTAAAAACAGCGATACAGCTAATGCCAGAAAATGTAGACGAAGTGTTTAAAGCATTGTCTTACACAATTTTATATTAAGAAATGAGCCAGTTGTCGTTGACCCAAATGACTCTGATTCCAATTTGTCAAGCTAGAATAACCAAGCCCCCGGATCGACAACCGAAGTGATTAGAATGAGGGACCGCTTTGCTGATTATTTCATCAGTCCTCATGGATCTCTTCCTTGGCAAGACAATATATAAGCAAGTGTATTTATGTTTTTGACGTATTTGGATCAATTTATTGAGACTGGCATTTAAAAAGCAAAACTCTTCAATGTAAATTAAAATTTAAAAAAAGATCCAAAACATTTTGAAAAATGAGTTGCATTTTTTTTTTGCCAACCGTTCACCACAATTGTTTAGTCACCTCACCACTACTCTTCTTCCCTCTGTGTCCAATCAGGCTTCATCATCATGCAATTCATAGATGGTCCTGATGCAGGACAGCAATAGGCCAAATGCAAGCCTGTACTCATCAGTGCTGCGTCAAATACAAAGCTCTGAAGCTGGTCGCCAATAGTACGTTGTATGAGCGGCATCATTTTGAGGAATCCTGAAGGCACCCGGATTGAAGATGAGCTGTAGTAAGATGACCAATTATTTTTTTCCTTTTATTGTAGGTTTGTGTGTGTGTGTGGGGGGAGCGGGGTTGGTAGTCTGATCTAGAAGGGGAAGGCAAGCTACAGGTACAATGCTTAAAGGGGTTGTCCACTTTCTGAAAACTGGTGACCTATCCACTGGATAGTTTATCAGTATATGTTCGATGTTTGTACGACACCGCACCGATCCGGCTCTCCCGCTGCTTCCGGGCGCCAGACGATGTTGCCGCAAGCAGATGGCTCCTGTCAAAGAATAGCGGCCTTTCGGCGGGATTGCAGCTCTGCTCCTATTCAAGTGAATAGGAGCAGAGATGCAGTTACGCCGAACGGCCGCTATGCAGTGGTCGGAGCCATCTGCTTCCAGCTCCAACTACTGCATCCCGTTCCATACATCCGATTCACAGAGGCAGCCGGAGTTGCGGATCGGTGCAGGGTCCAGATGTCGGACACGCACCGATCATATACTGATGACGTATCCGGTGGATAGGTCATCAGTTTTCAGAAAGTTGACACCCCCTTTAAAGGCTGCGTTCCCTTGACTGTTTTACCTTCAATTCATATTTTATAGTGCCACCTTTATAATTAGGAATTGTCTGGGCACAGGGCAGTTTTTCATCCACTGGCTAGAAAATTAGCATATAATCACTATATGATCCTTAGAGGTCCAACATCTGGAGCCCGCACCAGTCAGCTGTCTGGCTTTCTCTGGCACCGGAAGTTTTGTAGTGGTCTGTTCCGGAGGCAGGTGGCTCCTACCCCTGTAAAGCGGACGTTCTGCAGCTCTGATTCTATTCAAGTGAATAGGAGCAGAGCCCCTGCACTGACGCTACACAGTGGTAGGAGCCATCTGGTTCCGTCACAGACCACAGTAAAACTGACGGTGGCAGGTTCTTCTTGTGCCCCCCCAAACTTTTCATGGCCGACGGCCCGCAGCTCTCCTAAGTGACCCATCGATGCCGCACCAGCAGCCATGGCCGTCACTAAAGTCTTGAAACTTCAGGGGAAATAGCCCCAATACATATACCCCCCCCCCCCCCAAAAAAAAATGTGTGTGTGTGTGTGTATGTATATGTGTATATAAGAGATAGCATATCTATAGCACTACGACCCTATAGATATGGATAGGATTAGATACATTGGCTCAGCAGACAGTATCACACATGATAGGTTTAGATATAGGGCCCAGCTCGCTGACATTGTGAATCCAGCGCTGGACCCATGAAAGGTAGGTATAAGAATTGTTCTGCTTTTTTATGTGTTACTAATTATTTTTGTGTGTTTGTGTTTTTTTACAAGTCCGGTTGTTGGACTACTTCGGATTCGATGACTACTTCAATAATGGCGTTTTTTTAAATTCTCAATAAAATGGTTAATGAGGGTTATGTGGGATTTTTATTTCAATAAAATATTTTTTCTATGTCTTTGTAGTTTTCTAAACTTTATGACTACCGCCTTAGTAATGGCCGCTGGCTCATTGACAACGTCCATTACTATGGCGGAGCTTAATGTTAGACATAAAGAGGCTAACACTAACCCCCATTATTACCCCGGTACCCACTGCCACCATGGGTACCGGGAAGAGCCGGGTATGATCCAGTACCCGTTGGGGGGCAGTGGTGCGGCCGCAGGCTGGTTTTATTATGCTAGGAAAGCCCAAAAACAGTGGTCTTTCCTACCCTGGTAATGCTAGCCTGCTGCTGCTGTGTTGTATCTGGCTGGTTATCAAAATGGGGGGACCCCACATCGTTCTTTCCAATTATTATTATTATTTTTTTAAATGACGTGGGGTCCCCCCATTTTTCATAACCAGCCAGATACAACACAGCAGCAGCCTAGTATTACCAGGATGGGAAGGGCCACTGTGTTTGGCCATTCACAGACTAATAATACCAGACAGCGGCTGCACCAGTACCCGACCATCACTGCAGATGGTCGGGTACTGAATCGTACCAGACTCTTCCCGGGACCCCTGGGGGCGGTGGGTACTGGGGTAATAATGGGAGGGTTAGTGTTAGCCTTTTCACCGGCTAACACTAAGGCCCTGTTCACACGGAGTTTTTTGCAGGAGGAAAATTCCTCCTGTAAAAACTGACCCTGGAGGTTTTCATGTTTGATGTGGTTTTTGACGTGGTTTTTGACGTGGTTTTTGACGTGGTTTTTGAGGCGGTTTTCCAGGCGGTTTTTCAGGCTCTTTTTGCCGAGGTTTTCACACGCATGAGGCTGGGTTCACACAACCATGTTACGTCCATAATGTACGGAACGTATTTCGGCCGGAAGACCCGGACCGAAGACAGTGCAGGGAGCCGGGCTCCTAGCATCATAGTGATGTACGACGCTAGGAGTCCCTGCCTCTGCGTGGAACTACTGTCCCGTACTGTAATCATGATTACAGTACGGGATAGTTGTCCTGCAGCGAGGCAGGGACTCCTAGCGTCGTACATCACTATGATGCTAGGAGCCCGGCTCCCTGCACTGTCTTCGGTCCGGGTCTTCCGGCTGAAATACGTTCCGTACATTACGGACGTAACATGGTCGTGTGAACCCAGCCTGACATCCTTCTGTCAACGGATCTGTCACCATTGAAATGAATGGTGATGCAAACGGAACTTACTTCACACTTGCCTTTCCGTTGAGGGGTTCCCTTGACTGAAAGCACCGACGGAACCCCTCAGCAGAAACCACGCTGATGTGAACAGGCCCACATTAAAAAAAACATTGTTTTCTGTTTGCATCATCATTGACTTCAATGCTGATGGATCCGTTGCTAATGGGATTCCCTACACTGCGGTATTGGTTCAGTCGAAACGACAGAACCCTTTGCACAACGGGGACAAACAGAAACCATTAGCAACGGATCTGTCACCACTTCACACTTGCCTTTCCGTTGAGGGGTTCCCCTGACTGAAAGCACCGACGGAACCCCTCAGCGGAAACCACGCTGATGTGAACAGGCCCACATTAAAAAAAAAAAAGTATACTTACTTCTTGAATCAATTTCCCAACATCAATGTCCATTCGGTGGTACACCTCTGCTGTCGTCATTTCTGTTCCTGAAATGTTAAAAAAAAATAAAAAAGAGATGACATACATGAACAACTGCATAACAAAATTAAAAAATTAAAAATAAAAAAATTGAAAAAAAAAATCTAAAAAAAAAATCAGAAAAAAAAATCAGAAAAAAAAATTAAAAAAAAAATTCTAAAAAAAAAATGCACAGCTCCATACATGTATAGCATGTATGGAACATAGGAGCAAGTGCACTTACTTGTATTTGGATGCAGGACTTCGGTTTTCTGTATCCCTGATTTCTGTCCACGATGTTTTTCAGCCTCCACGAGCAGACAGGAAATGACAGCCCCTTTCTGGGCTGGACTAGCAGCAGGAGACTGCAAGAAACTCCTCCAAAACTCTCGGCAATATACTCGTCAGAAAACACCTCACTAGTTCGAGGTGTTTTTTGACGTGTCCCCATTGCTTTCAATGCGGTTTTGGACGCGGAAACCGCATCAAGAAGGGTCGTGTCCCTTCTTTTTGCCGCGAGGCGTTTTTTTTACTCGCGGTAAAAAAATGCCTCCGTCTCCCATTGAAATCAATGGGAGTCATTTTGGGTCGTTTTTGGCGCGTTTTCCGACGCGTTTTCCGCGTCAAAAAACGTGTAAAAAAACTCCGTGTGAACAGGGCCTAAGCCCCGCCCTAGTAATGGATGCTGTCAATTAGTCAGGGGCCATTACTAAGACGGTAGTAATAAAGTTTAAAAAAATACAAAGACATAATAGGTTTATTGAAATTAAAAAAAAACACACACCCTCATTAACCATTTTATTGATAACAAAAAAAGCTGTAATCAAAGTAGTCCTCGAATCCAACGTAGTTCAACGACCAAACCTGTAAAAAAAACACAAACACAAAAAAAAACATGAGTAAGGACCTGTTCACATCACTGCTACCCTTCCGTTGAGTGGTTCTTTCGGAGGTTTCCATCGGGTAATGTTACAGCTGGCACCCTGGGGTAATGGCGGGGACCAAAGTTGGCTTCAATCCCCGCCATTAACACCTTAAAGGGAAGGTGTCAAGGTTTTTTAAAAATTTTTTATTATTATATTGCTTTTAATAAAATATAAACAAAAATGTTATTTATTAGTGTTGTCACGTTCTAATTTTTACTGTGTTCAAACTTTTACTTCTCTATGAGGGCTGCCATTTTTTTTCTTTCATCTCTGTATGTGTCGATTAACGACACATACAGAGATGGAATACGGCACATACAGTACAATCCCATAGAGAATGCGAACGGGAGCCGTCCCATTCTCAGAAGCGTACGCCGTCTGTGGGAACGGCGCATGCGCCACTCCCACACAGACCAAAACGAAACTCGTTCGCAGAGCGAAATCCGGCAATTTTCATCTGGACCGGAAGCCGCTGCCGGACAGTAAGATGACGACATCCGGCCACGGCTTCTGGCTATATGTTCAGGCGCAAGGAATAGGAGCGTAGACCAGCGGAGGCGGCGGCGGCAGCAGGTAATTTATGTTCGTGTATGTGATGTGTGTATTATGTTCGTGTGATACTGTCTGCTGAGCCCTGTATCTAATCCTCCTACACTGTGCAGTCGCTCAGAAAATGGCGGCACACAGTGTAGGAGGTTTGAAGATTCAAACCCTTTCTTCTCCTGGCACTAGCCAGAAGATGGGAGGGGAGATTGTGTGAGGACACTAGAGGAGAGTGTGTCCACCCCAAAATTGCAGCATAAATCAATGAGGTTGCTTTACCACAGTGACCATGCTGCAATTTTGGGAACTGCTCCCTCTAGTGCCCAGCACATGGAAATGTTATAAATTAGAATCTAATTTATAATATTTCCTGACGTGTGAAAAAATGAAAAAAATTAAAACAATGTGTAATCACTCAAATACTAATTGTTTAACTGAAAAAGAAAAATTCTGGCGACACATTCCCTTTAAATGCAGCGGACAAAAGCGATCGCTGCATTTAAGGGGTTTGCAGCTCATTGGCACCCCAGCAACGAAACTTCCGGGGTGCCGGTGGCTGCAATGGCAACTGGAAGCCTAATACTGGCGGGGCTTAAAAGTCTTCCATAGCCGCCGGCAAGATGGCGCCGGCTTAGAAGCTGAGCCAGCGTCATCAGCGGTGGATGTCAGCTGTGTGTTACTGCTGACATCCTCCTGTATTGGCAGGAACTGGAGCTAGCTCCTATCCCTGCCATTAACCCCTTAGATGCAGTAATCGCTGCATCTTAGAGGTAAGTAGCAGATCGGCAGCACTGGAATGTGATTGTAGGACTAGCGACTGCTGCTATGGCAACTGGAGGCCTAACAATGGCCTCCTGCTCTGCCATTATGGCAGCCGATTAGACCCTGCCCAGAGGCGGAGCCTAATCGGCTTGCTGTCAGTGAACGACTGACAGATCTAATGCATTGCCCTACATAGGTAGTGCAATGTATTAGAAAAAAGAAAACAGACAGTTGGACCTTCAAGTCCCCTAGTGGGCCTAAAAATAAAAGTTGTAAAAAGTAAAATAAAAGTTTCAAGTAATAAAATACAACACAATTTCCCTTTTTCCCTATATCAAGTCCTTTATTATTGAAAAAAAATAAAATAAACCATACATATTTGGTATCGCCACAACCGTAACAGCCTGAACTATAAAAATATAATTTATTATATTTAAATATAAATTTATAATTTATTATTTATTAAGTTATTTATTCCATGCGGTGAACGGCGTAAAAAAACCCTGAAAAAACAATGCCAGAATTTCTATTTTTTGGTCACTATGCCCTACAAAAATTGGAATAAAAAGTAATCAAAAAGTCGCATGTATCCAAAAATGGTACCTATAAAAACTATAGCTCGTCTTGCAAATTACAAGCTCTGGGGCGGAGCTTGACCGCGAGCGTAGGTGGCATAGTTCAGCGCCCCTTGTATTACCGGATTGAGCTCATACCAAAAGCAGGATAATTTGCCTCAAAATGGGGAAAACAACCAAGGATAAAGGTAGGGACCTATATGCCACGCCAAAACCGGGGAAAAATCAAGTGGATATGGATCAATACCTCCGTAAAAGACTTGACAAATCTCCGGCGGGTGCTTCCAAGATGGCGCCGGACCTCGCTGCTGAGGACGATTCTGATGAGGGAAGCCTGGGAGATCGTTCCGATACTGGGGGTGAGTCGGATATTGCCCCTGTCTCTAGAGGCTTCATTAGAAGAATTCTCTATAAAGCCCTGGGTCCTATAGCTAAGGAACTTGCAGATATAAAGGCTGATATACGCCATCTTGGAGACAGGGTGGGCACTCTGGAAACTGCACACACTGCTGTGTTTACATTTGGAACAGCGGTGCATGACTCCCTCCATGTGCAACAGGATCACATTAACATGGATCCTTGCAATCTGAAGATCAAGAGAATCGGACTCGCCGTAAAAATGTTAGAATATGCGGTCTGCCTGAATTTATTGCATATGATGCTTTACCTAAAGTGGCCCTTGAGATCTTTGGATCCCTACTAGGAACTGAAGCTGCAGTGTTAATCAAAATTGAACAGATTCATAGGGCGCTCAGAGCGAAACCTCGCTCCAACGACCCTCCTAGAGATGTTATTTGTGGTCTGTTATGTTTTACTGATGCGGCGGCCATCCTGAAGGCGGCTCGAACATCTGAGGAGCTTAAATACGAGGGTTCATTTATCATTTTCTTTCGAGATTTGGCGGCCTCCACGCTGGCTAAACGCTGTATCCTAAAACCTTTGCTGGACGCACTAAGAGCTAATAACACTCCGTTTCGGTGGTTGTTTCCCTTCGGCCTGGCTATAACCAAGAGCGATAAGCACATTGTCATCAGGACACCTGGAGATCTGAAATCTGCATGGGGTCTACTGGATATGCATCCCATGGACATTCCCTCATGGCTTCCTTTGTCTCATCTGTCCAGTTTCCTGCTTTGCCTGCGCCGGATACATGGTCCACGGTCACCCATTACCGCTCACCTGGTGGTAAACGGTATCCTCACAAGAATCGAGACGCATCTGCTTTGACATGAGGTTTTTTCCTTACCTTATTGGTTTGTGCGGACATTTATTTGGATGCCTCAGGTTACACTTATTGCCACTCAGTTTTTGTGTTTCTATTGTTCTTCTCATCCTTGGAACATATAGCACTCCTGCTATACATTTTTCAACTATATAAGTTTAATCTGTTTGATTTTTGAGCTTGATCTCGGTAGCTACGCTTTTGGTCAACCTCATTTTTCTCTTGGAGACCTCCCTTCTTCAAATTTTTGAAGAAGCCGTGTTTATGCAATATGTGAATGTCTATGTTGTATCGTGTTGTCCCTTGCTCTCCCTTTATGGGGGAATTTTGCTAACTACACGAATATTGTTTTGTTTATTTTATATAACTGTCTCATTGTCCTTCAGGATATTACTTCTTGTGTTCTAAATGGCTGTCTTTCTATATCATAAGTTTTCTGACACTTTATTACAATGCCTGCACTTAAGATAGTTTTGCATAATGTGCGAGGCCTCAATATTCCACAGAAGAGGAGTCCAATTTTTAGAATGTTAAAAAAGGATGCAGCGAGCATATGTCTTTTTCAGGAAACGCATTTTAAATTAAATAAAATTCCTTCACTTCCTACTAATGAATATGCCTTATGGTTTCATAGTCCATATCACTCGGCAGCTAGAGGGGTGAGCATTGCTATCAATAAGCATGTCCCTTTTCAATTTTTGGCAGAACTGAAGGATGTTGAGGGCAGATATTTGTTTGTCATGGGGAAAATAGGTAGAGATGTTTATACTTTGGCGAATCAAACTTCTTGGATAATACGGACTCTGCACTTGTTGCGGGATTTTGCTGAAGGGGTTTTGGTAGTTGGGGGAGACTTCAACCTTCCTTTGAATCCTCTGTTGGACACAACTGGCTCACAACATTTATCCTATAGGAAATTGTCCTGACTTAATAAGACCTTGCATTCTCTACACCTTATAGACATGTGGAGACTTTTCCATCCTACAGATAAAGACTTTACCTATTTTTCTCCCACGCACAATACATACCACAGATTGGACTATATTTTGCTTTCAAAGAAATGTACTACTCTGGTACAATCAGTGGACATTGGGAATATATTGCTCTCGGACCATGCCTCTGTATCTCTGACTATGAGATTAGAAGATATTCCTAAGGAAGATTGGTGTTGGCGGCTAAATAGTACTCTTATTGCTGACACTTCCAATGTGAAGGTCATGGAGAATCATTTGTCACAATATTTTATACACAATGACATTGGTTCTGTGTCTGCACCTATTCTGTGGGAAGAACATAAAACTGTTTCAAGGGGGGAACTCATTTCCTTAGGGTCTTACATGAAAAAACAGAGGACTAAGACTCTTAATTCTTTGTTTTCACAGATTTCTAGTCTTGAGGGTATACATAAAAAGACGAGGGCTGTTTCTTCCTTAAAGGAATTGACTGATCTCCAAAATAGAGTAAAGGATGTTCTGAATGTTCAATCGGTTAAAATGCTTCAAATTTTAAAGTTCATACAATATGCCCATAGTGACAGAGGTAATAAAATGATGTTGAACTTGTTGCGTAATTAACAGGGACATACCTTTATCTCGGAGATCAAAACGTCTGGGGGTGGGTCGGTTACAGATACTAGTTTTATAGCTGATGCCTTTCAGGCATTTTACCATGATCTTTATCATTTAAAAGACCCATCTGATAATATTTTGAGTAAAATTACTGACGCTGAACTTATCACTTCCTTCCTTGACTCAATTGATCTCTCTAAATTGTATAGTTCAGCCATAGAGACACTGTTACACCCTTTCTCGAAGTCTGAAATGGAGAAAGTATTGTCTACTATCCCTTCTGGGAAAAGCCCTGGACCTGATGGTCTTCCAATCGTTTATTATAAAACCTTTAAACCTATTTTGCTTCCGCGATTTACTGCAATGTGTAACTCCCTGTTTACAGGCTGCTCATTTCCTAAACAGACCCTTGAAGCACATATTACAATATTGCCAAAAGATGTTAAGGACCCCACTTTATGTAGTAGTTATAGACCGATATCTCTGCTTAATGTAGATGTTAAGTGGTGGGCCAAAGCGCTTGCTGCAAGATTTATTGCCTGTGTTGATTGGTAATGATCAAACGGGCTTTGTTAAGAACAGACAGGGAAAATACAACATGTCGAGTTATTAGACTTATTGAATTTGCCAAATCCAAGGGCATTCCTTTGGTCCTGCTCGGTACGGACGCCGAAAAGGCATTTGATAGGGTCAGTTGGACATTTCTTGAAGCTACATTACAGAAATTTGGTTTCCCCCAGCTGTTTATAAAAGCCATTTTCTCCCTTTATACATCTCCTAGTGCTAAGATTAACGTAAACTGAACTCTTTCAAAAGCCTTTACTATCTGTAATGGCACGAAACAGGGTTGTCCTTTATCACCCTCCTTGTTTGTCCTAGTTATGGAGACTCTTCTATAGAAGATTCGCCAAGATCCTATGGTACAGGGATTAAAGGTGGGATCTCATACTCATTCCATAGCCGCTTTCGCGGATGACCTATTGGTTTTGACTACTAATCCTGCTGTTTCTATCCCTGACTTGATAAGCTTCTTTGAGTTGTTTGGGGAAGTATCAAATTTTAAAGTTAACTTTCGGAAGTCGGAGGCATTAAATGTGTCTGTTCCTACTGCACTTATAGACCCTATTAAGGCCCATTCCCCCTTCCAATGGCCATCTAAATCTATAAAATACCTAGGTATTCATCTTACTAAAGATCCTTCTCAGCTATATTTATGTAATTATCTCCCATTATTGACCTCGGTACAAAAACAATTAGCTAATCTTAAAGTCCCGTTTATATCCTGGCTGGGTCAAAAAAATTATCTCAAGACTTTTATTGTCCCTAAATTTTTGTATCTATTGCAAACATTGCCTATTTGGTTACCCAGATCCTTTTTTTTATAAAACTAGAAAATTGTTTTCCAAGTTCCTATGGAATAACAGTAGACCTAGACTGAAATATCAACAGCTTATACAGTCACCTAGGTTGGGGGGCATTGGGGTTCCAGATATTTTCACGTACTATATGGCTAACCAATTAAACAGATCGAAAGATCTCATTAATAGTTCCAATCACGCTCTATATAATGAATTGGATAGGGATCTTCTTTCATTACCAGATAAATTATTTTTATGGAATCTACGGCATTTCTCCCCATTGATAACTGGTTCTAGTGTCTTATTGAAAGGGGTTATTGGAGCAGGGCAAGAGATTCATAAAACACTCCCTCTTATATCTAAGAACTGCCCATTGTTGCCTTTAAAGAGACTCTGTCACCACATTATAAGTGCCCTATCTCCAACATAAGGAGATGGGCGCTATAATGTAGGTGACAGCAGTGCTTTTTATTTATAAAAATGATCTATTTTTACCACGTTAGGAGCGATTTTAGCTTTTATGGTAATTCCTTTCTTAATGCCCAAGTGGGCGTTTTTTTACGATTAACGATACATACAGACATGGAATACGGCAGCTCCAGTCCCACAGGGACTGCGAACGGGGCCCGTTCCATCCACTAACATGTACGCCGCTGTGTGGGAACGGCGCATGCGCCGCTCCCACACAGTTCAATTTCATATGCGCGCCGTCCGGCGCCATTTTCCTGTGGACCGGAAGTCGCGGCCGGACAGTAAGATTACTACTTCCGGTCGCGGCTTCCGGACTTGTGCACATGGAGCAGCGGCAGCAGACGGAGCGGATGGACCGGAGGGAGCGGCGGCGACTGGAGCAGGTAAGGGATTTCTATGTATGTTTGTGTTTCAGTGTGTGTTTACTACTGTATGTAAACCTTCTACACTGTGTGTTAGCTCAAAAAATGGCGACACACAGTGTAGGAGGTTAGACCGTTCAAACCCCTCGTTTCTCCCGGCACTAGCCAAGATAAAGGAGGGGGGGATGCTGAGAGCTCACTATAGCGTGGGCTTTTTACCCAATTTTGCAGCATAAAGCAATGTGGTTGCTTTACCACATGCAATGCTGCAATTTTGGGAATGGCTCCATCTAGTGACCAGCAATGGGAAATATTATAAATTAGAATCCAATTGAATCCAATTTATAATATTTCCTGACTCGTGAAAAAAAAATAAAAAAATTAGAACAATGTTTAATCACCTATACACTAATTGTTTAACTAAAAAAAAAACAAAACATGTTTTGCTGGTAACACATTCCCTTTAAGGGTATGGGCACACGACAACGCCAAATACATCTGAAATTACGGAGCTGTTTTCAGGAGAAAACAGCTCCAGAATTTCAGACGTTTTTACAAGTGCACGTGTTTTTTGCGGCGTCTTTTACAGACGTAATTGGAGCTGGTTTTCATTGGAGTCAATGAAAAACGGCTGCAATTACGTCTCAAGAAATGTCCTGCACTTCTTTGACGCTGCCGTAATTTTACGCGCCGTATTTTGACAGTGACACGTAAAATGACAGCTCGTCTGCACAAAACATCGTAAGACCCATTGCAAGCAATCGGCAGATGTTTGCAGACGTATTGGAGCCGTCTTTTCAGACGTAATTCGAGGCGTAAAACTCTGAAAAGAGGTCGTGTGCACAAGTCTTTTGCCATTTCTAGTACATCCTAAACGTCCTCCACAACCAAGTTTTTGGGATAGAGTTGGGGATGTCACTCTCTCTTCCTTTTTTGACACTGAAGAACAGATATCAACTAACTTGTTATTTGGGAAAAACGGACTCATGTTAAAGGGCTTTTTGCAGATAAATGATTTTCTGACTGTCTGCACTAAATATGTCCCTACATGTACTTCATGTTCATTAACCCAGTGTGAGGGTCCATTGCAATGCTCTGCTCCCCAAAAGAAGGCATTGGCCATTTTATATGAGTTTCTGTTGCAATCTGAGACTGTAGGAAAATTCTCACTGAATGGGAAAGAAATCTCCAGACTTCTTTTAGTGAAAATGATCTAAAAACCATTATAAAGCATTCACAGGGTTTTTCCCAATGTATTAAGATTAGAGAGAATTCGTATAAACTTTTCTCACAATGGTATAGAACTCCTGAATGATTACATATGGTTAAACCTGAAATTTATGCGACATGTTGGAGGTGTCAATCAGACATTGGCTCTTTATTTCATATTTGGTGGCAGTGCCCTTTGATCCACGATTATTGGGTTGCAGTGATTCATAAGATAAATGCTATTTATTCCTCTTCTGTCCAATGCTCACCTCAGTCGATTCTTTTGTGGTTGCCTACCGATGCTTATGTGCCCAGACGTAATGATTTACCCATTTTTTTTATTGCGGCGGCGAAGCTTCGCATTCCTTTACATTGGAAGAGTACTTCTCCCCCCACAATCGAACAAGAGATTTTTAGAATGGAGGAACTTATAAAATGGGAACGAGGAACGAGGGTTACATTTCTTCATTTATGGTCTTCTTGGTGTGTTTATATTAATAATTCAAGGTCCTCTTAACATAAAATATCTGTTCAAAACCATCATTTGATAACTTCTTTTGACAGCCAAAGTTTTTGCTTGTACTTCATGTTTTTGCATGTTAATTTTTCTCTCCATTATTGATGTATTCGATCGTCAGTGTTTTGTTTTTTCATTGCCATTAACACATACTTATACTTTCTTGTTATGTGGACATGAGACATTGTTTTTCTCTTACTTTCCTCATCCTCCTTTTTTCCTTTCCTTCCTATGTAGTCTTTCCTTTTCCCTTTCCTTTCTAAAAACACTGGTTGTTTTAATTTGAATTTTTTTTAAGATCAGTATATGTTGTTGCTCAATGCTTTATACAATGTAATTGATGTTGGTATGCTTTAATACCCTGATTTTATTTTATTTTATTTCTGTATCGTCACTTATAACCAATAAAAACTGTTTGAAAACAAAATACAAGCCTTCATACAGCCCTGTCGACGAAAAAATGAAACAGTTATGGTTCTCACAACATGGCGACAAAAAAAATACATTATGTTTACAAAAGTAATTTTATTGTGCACAAAGTTGTAAAACATAAAAATGTGCTATAAATTTGGTATCGCCAGAATCAGACTGACCCGCAGAATAAAGTTAACATGTAATTTATAACGCATGGTGAAGGCTGTATAAAAAAAACAAAAAAACGATGCCAGAATTGCTGTTTTTTTGTCACCTTGCCTCCCAAAAAATAGGATAAAAAGTGATCAAAAAGTAGCATGTACCCCAAAATGGTACCAATAATAACTACCGCTTCCCGCAAAAAACAGCCCTCATACCACTACGTCTATGAAAAAATAAAATTAGTTAAGGCTCCAATAAGTCAGGAAATAAAAAAAATATGCAGAAGCAAGTAAAATTAGGGAACCAGGAAGGGTAGGGCCCAAACATATCTGCTGGAAGCGAGGGTGCCCGTATTATACCAGGACAATAATTTCCCAGCAAAATTCCCCAAACTGCAAAGGTGCAGAGTGTGGACCAAAAGGGGGATAAGAAACGACACCATTTATCAGTGCCACACTGGCATGTGCAGAAAGGATTGCTTCACAGTGTAACAAATATCTATGGATTATTTTATTGTTTACCCCATTATTATACCACCTGACTATGCCCCTGATGTACTCCGCACAGCTTACATATACCCCCACATTATAAACTGAAATACCAGTAAAACTCCAAACAAAACTACTACCAAGCAAACTCTACGCTTCAAAAGTCAAATGGCGCTCCCTCCCTTCTGAACCCTACAGTGTGCCCAAACAGCAGTTTACTTCCACATATATGGCATCGCCATACCCGGGAGAACCCTTAAAACAATTTGAGGTGTGTGTCTCCTGTGGCATAAGCTGGGCATGACATATTTGCCACTGTAATTGAATAGGGAGAAATTGAAATTTTTACATTGCGCCTTCCGCAGCACATTAATTTATGGAAAAGACATTTGGGGTGAAAATGCTCACTACACCCCTTAATAAATGCTTTTAGGGGTGTAGTTTCCAAAATGGGGTCACTTCTCAGGCGTTTCTTTTATTGTTTCACATCAGAACCCTGCAATTGTGAACCAATACTTTGTAAATCGACAAATTAGGCCTCAACTTCGCATGGTACTCTTTCACTCCTGAGCCTGGTCGAATGTCCAGGCAAAAGATTAGGGCCACATGTAGGGTGATTCTAAAGCCGGGAAACACAGCATAATAATTAGAGAGCTGTGTTGTTATGGTGGCACAAGCTGGGCACCACATACTGGCATGTCTATGGAAAAAAATCCCACTTTCACTCTGCAACATCGAGTGCACACTAATTTCTGAAAAACACCTGTGGGATTAACATGCTTGCTACATGCTTAGGTTAATACTTTGAGGGGTGTAGTTTCCAAAATGGGGTCACTTCTGGGTGGTTTCCATTATTTTGGTCCCACAGGGGCTTTGTAAATGCGACATAGCGCCCAGAAACCAATCCAGCAAAATCTGCACTCCAAAAGCCAAATGGCGCTCCTTCCCTTGTGAGCCCTACTGTGTGCCCAAACAGCATTTTATGACCACATATCGCATATTGCTGTACTCGGGAGAAATTGCTTTACAAATGTTGAGGTTCTTATTTTCCTTTATTTGTTGAGAAAATGAAAAATTTTGAGCTAAATCTAGCTCATCTTATTGATGGGTCGGGCAGGGGTTAAGTAATGAAGTGGTCATGGCGCCCGGCGATGCCGGGTCCCTTTACTGCGGGCTATAAGATGCAGGGACTTTTTTGCAAGATTTAATCTAGCTAAAAACTGCGTCTTATAGTCCAAAAAATATTTATATATTTGTTTGTTTGGTTTTTCCAACGAAAAATTCTTGACCATAGTTGTATATAAAAAAAAACTTACTATTACAGGCTCGTCATGAAAAAAAAAAACATTGGACATTGCAATACAGATATATATTTTAAGCACCAGCAACATTGAAAGAACAATCAACTTTGGATAGCCATTAATCTGCAACATTACTGTTAACATAGGGAAGTTTTTAAATAAAACAAATCAGAATAAAAACATAAAAAAATTCAATGGCCGTACCCTCCTTTTTCCCTCGTCTTCTCTGTTCTGTTCGTCTTTGAGATGACATCTGTTGGTTGAATAAAACATACATTAAAAAAACAAAAAAACATCAAAAATGGTCCTACAGGTTGTAAACCAGGAATGGTTCAATCAGTATGGGGCTAGCGTTGTCGGATGTGGATGCAATGCGAAACTATGTCAGATGAGAGCCATAAGCTCCCTGGGCCGCTATTCTCTGTGTTTGGCATTGAGGCAGGCGGCGCTTGCATGATATACTGCAATAAAAATGTATTGCAGTATATCATTACACTGATCGCCTCCTATAAAGCCCTGCCGGAGGCAGAGATTCATAGGAGTTCAAACACGACAGACCTGGGGGCCTTCATTAGGCCCCCAGGCTCCCTTGACAAACATCGGCACCCCGCAATAATAGGGGTCAACCACTATTTACAACTGCTTTTAGAGGCCGTGGTTGCTTGTAAGGGGTTAAACATGCAGGATCACGTTCTACAATGACTGCAAGGACACATTACCAACCTTACCTGCCCAGGACCTTACACCATTACTTAACCCCTTAAGGACGCAGCCTAGTTTTGGCCTTAAGGCTCAGAGCCCATTTTTCAAATCTGACATATTTCACTTTATGTGGTAATAACGTCGGAATGCTTAAAGCTACCCAAGCGATTCTGAGAATGTTTTCTCGTGACACATTGGGCTTCATGTTCGTGGTAAAATTTGGTCGATATATTCAGTGTTTATTGGTGAAAAATTGCAAAATGTAGAGAAAATTTTGAAAAAATTGCATTTTGCAGAATTTAAATGCATCTGCTTGTAAAACAGACGGTTATACCACCCAAAATAGTTACTAGTTCACATTTCCCATATGTCTACTTTAGATTGGCATCGTTTTTTGAACATTCTTTTATTTTTCTTGGACGTTACAAGGCTTAGAACATAAACAGCAATTTCTCATATTTTTAAGAAAATTTCAAAAGCCTTTTTTTTAAGGTACCTCTTGAGTTCTGAAGTGGCTTTGTGAGGCCTATGTATTAGAAACCCTGATAAAACACCCCATTTTAAAAACTAGACCCCTCAAAGTATTCAAAACAGCATTTAGAAAGTTTTTTTAACCCTTCAGGCATTTCACAGGAATTAAAGCAAAGTGGAGGTGAAATTTGCAAATTTCATTTTTCTTGCTGAATTTCAATTTTATTCATTTTTTTTTCTGTAACACAGAAGGTTTTACCAGAGAAACACTACTAAATATGTATTGTCCAGATTCTGCAGTTTTTAGAAATGTCCCACATGTGGCCCTACTGCGCTCGTGGACTAAAACACAAGCCCTAGAAGCAAAGAAGCACCTAGTGCATTTTGAGTCCTCTTTTTTATTAGAATATATTTTAGGCAGCATGCCAGGTTTGAAGAGGTGTTGAGGTGTCAAAACAGTAGGAATCCCCCAAAAGTGACCCCATTTTGGAAACTACACCCCTCAAGGAATTCATTTAGGGTTGTTGTTACCATTTTGACCACACAGTTTTTTCACAGCACGTATTTGAATTGGGCTCTGAAATGAAAAAAAATTCATTTTTTCCAATAAAATGTAATTTATGATCAAAATTTCTTATTTTCACAGGGAACAAAATAACCCATTTTGTTGCCCAATTTGTCCTTAGTGTGGCAATACCCCATTTGTGGTGATAAACTGCCGTTTGGGCCCATGGGAGGGCTCAGAAGGAAAGGAGCGCTATATGTTTGTTGGAGTCCAGATTTTGTTGGATTGGTTTTCGGGTGCCATGTCGCATTTGCAGAGCCTCAGAGGTATCAAAGCAATGGAAACCCACCAAAAGTGACCCCATTTTGGAAACTACACCCCTCAAGGAATTAATTTATGGTTGTTGTTAGCATTTTGACCACACAGTTTTTTCACAGCAAATATTTCAATTGGGCTGTGACATTAAAAAAATGACATTTTTTCCAATAAGATGTAATTTTTTACCAAAATTTCTTATTTTCACAGGGAACAAAATACTCAATTTTGTTGCCCAATTTCTCCTGAGTGCATCAATACCCCATTTGTGGCAATAAACTGCCGTTTGGGCCCATGGGAGGCCTCAGAAGGGAAGGAGCGCTGTGTGTTCTTTGGAGTACAGATTTTGCTGGTTTGGTTTTCGGGTGCCATGTCGCATTTGCAGAGCCCCAGAGGTATCAAAGCAATGGAAACCCACCAGAAGTGACCCCATTTTGGAAACTACACCCCTCAAGGAATTCATTTATGGGTAATGTGACCATTTAGACTCCATAGTTTCTTCACAGAACTTATTTGAATTGGGCTGGGAATTAAAAAAAAATATATTTTTTCCAATAATATGTAATTTTAGCTCAAAAATTCTTATTTTGACAAGAAATAAAATACTCCATTTTGTTGCCCAATTTGTCCTGAGTGCGGCAATACCCCATTTGTGGTGATAAACTGCCGTTTGGGCCCATGGGAGGGCTCAGAAGGAAAGGAGCGCTGTGTGTTCTTTGGAGTACAGATTTTGCTGGATTGGTTTTCGGGTGCCATGTCGCATTTGCAGAGCCCCAGAGGTATCAAAGCAATAGAAACCCACCACAAATGACCCCATTTTGGAAACTACACCCCTCAAGGAAATCATTTATGGGTGTTGTGACCATTTTGACCCCATAGTTTTTTAACAGAACTTATTTGAATTGGGCTGGGAATGAAAACAAAATTATTTTTTTCAAATAATATGTAGTTTTGGCTGAAAATTTCTTATTTTCACAAGAAACAAAATACCCCATTCTGTTGCGCAATTTGTTCTGAGTGCCGCAATACCCCATTTGTTGTGATAAACTGCCGTTTGGGCCCATGGGAGGGCTCAGAAGGAAAGGACCACCATTTGGCCTACTGGGGATTTTCTAGTGCGAAGTCATGTATGCAGAAGCCCCTGAGGTACCAGTACAGTTGAAACCCGCAAGAAGTGACCCCGTTTTAAAAACTACACCCTTAAGGCATTCATCTAGAGGTGTAGTGAGCATTTTGACCGGAGACCTACACCCCATAAACTGTAATGTGGGTTCTCCCGGGTATGGCAATACCCTACATGTGGCTGTTATCAGCTGCCTGGACACACAGCAGGGCCCAGAGGGGAAAGACGAGGGGGGATAAGCTGTGCGGAGTGCATCAGGGTAAGTAAAATTGGGGTAAATTATAAACCAAGGGATGTATGATAAATTTTAAAACACTTTCATACAGAGCTCTGGTTATTCGGGACACGTGTCAACATTGATATATTGTGTCATCCATTATCGCCCTCTTATAGCAGACTTTGCACCTCTTTTGACTTTTTCCCTTCTTGCCAGTTTGGGGAACTTCTCCTGGAAAGTGTTGCCCTGGTACGATGCGTGTGGGCTCGCTTCCAGAAGTACTGGGTGCCCCCCCTTCTTGGTCCCTAAAGATTAGGTTCTTGATAATCACCTCTTGAAATTCCAGGAAAGTTCCCGTCTGGCCTGCACATCGACGTAGCATGTACGCATTGTACAATGCCATCTGTATGATGTGCCCGGCCAGCTTCTTATACCACACCGCATGGCGCTGTAGGGCTTCAGGGCTTGATCTTACAAGTCCATCCCTCCCATGTACCTATTGTAGTCCAGGATGCAGTCTGGTTTGGGGGTGGCCTTTCCTTCATATATCCTAAACCTGTAGGTATACCCTGATGCACTCTCACAGCTTATACATCTTCACGCCATACCTTGCCCTCTTACCCGGCAGGTACTCGCGGAATTGAACCCTCCCTTTAAAATGTACCAGGGACTCATCAATAGAAATACACTTCTCGGGGGTGTATGCTTGGGAAAACCGGGCACTGGAACGGTCTAATAGGGGTCTCCGTTTATACAAACGGTCAAAACTGGGGTCATCTCGGGGTGGGCACGGCTCATTATCAGTATAATGTAAGAAGCGAAGTATTGCCTCATTTATTTATTTTTTTAGGTTCCAGTTCAGTTCTGAAGTTGCTTTGAGGGGCCCATATATTAGAAACCCCTATCAAATACCCCATTTTAGAAACTAGACCCCTCAAAGTATTCACAACAGCATTTAGAAAGTTTATGAACTCTTTAGGTGTTTCACAAAAATTTAGAGCAAAGTAGAGGTGAAATTTACATTTTTTTTTTGTCAGAAAATCCTCTTTATACCATTTTTTTTATAACACAAAAGGATTTATCAGTGAAACGCAACTTAATACGTATTGCCCAGATTCTGCAGTTTTGAGAAATATCCCACATGTGGCCCTAGTGCAGTAATGGACTGAAGCACCGGCCTCAGAAGCAAAGGCGCACCTAGTGGATTTTGAAGCCTCTTTTTTATTAGGCACCATGTCCGGTTTGAAGAGGTCTTGTGGTGCCAAAACATTGGGAACCCCCCAAAAGTGACCCCAATTTGGAAACTAGACCCCTTGAGGAATCCATTGTAGTTTTCATGTCATGCATGCGGCTTTTTGATCAGTTTTTATTCTATTTTTAGGTGGCGTGGTGACTAATAAACAGCAATTGTACGATTAATTTTTTTTTATTTTTTTTTTACAGCGTTTACCGTGCACTATAAATGACATATTCACTTTATTCTGCGGGGCGATACGATTACGGCGATACCAGATGTTTATGGTTTTATTTTATGTCTTATGGCGTTTGCACAATAAAATACGTTTTGTAAACAATCATTCACTTTTTGTGTTACCTTATTCTAAGAGCCAGAACTTTTTTATTTTTCAATCAATAAAGCCGTGCGAGGACTTATTTTTTGCGTAATGAACTGTAGTTTCGATCAGGACCATTTTTAGGTACATGCGACTTTTTGATCTCTTTTTATTCCATTTTTTGTCTGGTGAAGTGACCAAAGAATTGTGATTGTGGTTCGGTTTATTATTATTTTATTTTCCGGCGTTCACCGTGCGGGATAAATAATGAAATAATTTTGTAGTTCAGGCCGTTACGGACGCGGCGATACCAATTATGTATAGTTTATTTGTTTGTTTATATATTTTTATTAATAATAAAGGACTGATAAGGGAAAAAGGGGGATTTTTACTTTTAATACTTTTAAAACTTTTATTTTCTTATTTTTACACATCTTTTTTTAACTTTTTTTTAACTTTATTACTTTGTCCCACTAGGGGACATGAGGGCAGGAGGCCCTGATCGCTATTCTAATACACTGCACTACATGCGTAGTGCAGTGTATTAGAACTGTCAGCTACTCACTGACAGCAAGCATAGTGGGTCCTGACGTTGTCAGGACCCACTAGGCTTCCGTCTATGGCATAGCCGGACGCCATTGTTTGGTGTCCGGTTGCCATAGTCACCATCGCCGGCCGCTATCGCGTAGCAGGCCGGCGATGGCAGCTTAACCCCTAAAAAGCCGCGATCTCTATAGAACGCGGCTTTTAAGGGGTTAATCAGCGGGGACACAGCGATCGGTCCCCGCTGTAGGAGCTGTGACAGCTGCTGAACAAGACAGCAGCGTCACAGCTCCTGTATGTGTCGGGAGGACGGCCGAAACGGCCGTTACTCCCGAGACGTACTATTACGGCATGGAGCGCGAACGATACAGCTGCCATGACGTAATAGTACGTCAAGGAGCGGGAAGGGGTTAAAGAGGCTCTGTCACCACATTATAAGTGGCCTATATTGTATATGATGTGATCGGCGCTGTAATCTAGATTACAGCAGTGTTTTTTATTTAGAAAAATTATCATTTTTGACGGAGTTATGACCTATATTAGCTTTATGCTAATGAATTTCTCAATGGACAACTGGGCGTGTTTTACTTTTTGGCCAAGTGGGCATTGTGGAGACGGCCGCCTCCTTCTTCCAACCGTCTGCCTAACTACAAACTCTTTTGTAACATCCCTAACTCCCTACAATTTTAACATAAAGGCCACCCCTACTAAATGTTTACTTGCCGTGGCCGCGCTACAACCTTCTTGATGCAAAGTGACCAAAAACTTGAGGGTAAAATCAAGGTGACAATGATCTTGTGATGGAAAATTACCCCCCGCAGATTCCAACCACCGATGCCACACTCTTCAATGACTCCTCCAAGTCGCTGGTACTACCGAACCCCTCAACAGACTCACAAGTTCTCCACAACCAGGGCCCATAAGTGAAGAGGGGGAACTCCCCTTCTGCCAAAGCTGCCGGGTGCAATTCTCGAAACAAGGACATCTGCGAACGAGACAAAGCATCGGCCATCACATTACAAATCCCCGGAACATGTTTCGCACGAAACCATACGTTCAGTTGCAAACATCTCAAAACCAAAAAACGTAATAATGCTAGCACAGGTAAGGAACTAGACGACAAACCATTCACTGCATGCACAACCGCCATATTATCCGTCCAAAATATAATCCGCTTATTCAACATCCTTTGTCCCCACAAATCTATAGCAACTATGATCGGAAACAACTCTAACAACGTCAAATTACGTACTAACCCCAAATCACTCCAATGAGAGGGCCAAGGGGATCTACACCAACTCTGGCCCAAAATTGCTCCAAACCCATCGCTCCCAGCCGCATCAGTGAACAGTTGCAAATCAACACTTGACACCTCAGGCTCCTGACAAACTGCCCGCCCATTGAACAAATTCAAAAAAGACTGCCACACAAACAAATTTTTCTTCATGCAGGACGTTACCCGAATAAAATGATCCGGTCTCTGTATTCCCCTAGTTGCTAATGACAAACGCAGAGAAAAAACACGCCCCATGGGAATAATACGACAGGCAAAAACCAATAAGCCCAATAACAACTGTAACTGCTTCAACGTCACTTTTTTGGACCCCATTACCTGGTCGATTTGGGACCCCAAACTCGCCAATTTATCATCGGGCAAACGAAAAATCATCATACGGTATCTATTTCAATACCCAAAAAGGACAAAACAGTTACCGGGCCTTCAGTCTTTTCTTCTGAAATGGGTACCCCAAAACGAGCCATCATCTGGTGAAAAACCTGCAGCAACGCACTGCACAAACCAAAGCCCTTAGGGCCTACAAACAGGAAATCATCCAAATAATGAATGACCGAAGAAAACCCAGACTCAAAACTAAGTACCCATTCCAAAAATTAACCAAACATTTTGAAATAACTGCATGATATAGAACATCCCATGGGAAGGCACGTCGACATAAAAGGAACCGTCTAAACAACAACCTAGCAAGTGAAAACATTCCGGATGAACCGGCAACAAATGGAATGCAGCCTCCATATCAGACTTTGCTAAGAGCGCGCCCTGGCCTGCTGTCTGCACTAACTTAACCGCAACATCAAAAGAAGTGTACGAAACTGCCGCACCCTCCCTGGAGATCCCATCGTTGACCGATACCCCACGGGGAAAAGAAAGGTGATGAATAAGCCTAAACTTCCCCCGTTCTTTTTTAGGAACCAGGCCAAGGGGGGAGACCCTCAGATTAGGATAAGACGGCTCGCTGAATGGACCAGCCATTCTCCCCAACTTAACTTCCTTTGATAATTTTATACGTGCGACGTCAACGTTCTCATTGATCGACTTCAAATTGTCGGCCAATAACAAGGTTGAGGAATACTTAAATGGAATAACAAAACCATATGAAAAACCACTAGTGAGCACCTCTGCCTCCCGCCTCCTGTGGTAACGCTCTAACCACGGCCCCATCTTGAGAACGCTCGGAAGGAGGTGCCTTGGTAGGCTGCTTACCTCTTCGGAAACACCTGAGCGCCGAATGAGTGCCCCCACAGACAGAGCTCCAGTGGGTCAAGCGGCGGCAGCTCCGGGGGTGGGTCCCGGAGCCGCGGCCGGACTAGGAAAGGGACGAGGCTGTCTACTACCTTGCGCTAAAATGCAACCAAACATCAGTTGCCTTTGACGCCCAACTAATATCAGGGGACAAAGCCAAACGGCGACAAAATTCCTTGTCGTAGCACCACCAGACTGCGCTACCGTGCAACCTGTGGGCGCTGAAAATCGTATCAAAATATACGAATAATTCCACCCCCTTTTCAGGGTAGCGCTGGCAAACATGAGCCAGGGTAGAATAAGCCTGCACCCAGTTGCCAAAAGTCTTTGCAACCCTAACCTTCTTGTCCGAACCTCTCTCAAATACACGCTCCTTATCGACAGTCACCTGCTCAACGGAAACAAAAGACCAGATATCCACAAATTCATTTTTCCAAATGTTTTCTTTGGTCTCCGCTGACAAATGAGTCCCGAGAGGAGAAACCCCACAGAACAAAGAATCCCTAAATGTCAAACTCGACAAATTAGCCTCTCGCTCAGACGGGGGCTTCGCCCCCCCCCCCCCTGGTGGAGCAGAGGGAACTGACGCTCCCTCATTTACACCTAAACCAGCCACCACGGCTTTTAAAACAGAAATCAAATCATCACCGAGTAACACCGATTTTTTTAAGCCATGCATCACCGCATGCCGACTCGCCATTCCTAGTGGTGCCACCGAGTCCAGAGGGTAATTCGCCCACTTGCAGAGGCACCGGAAACACGGCCTGAACATCGCCAACCAAACTGGCAGGAGGAACAACCTGTCAGTAAGGAAATAATATTGTAAACCTATCAATCCAAGCTATGTCATAAAATTTTACATTAACTATCACAAAGATAAAGTACATATAATTTATTTATTTTTTAAATTACGTTGTCATGTAAGTCATAACACGGTATGAGTTTCATCAAAAGCATGGTATCACAGTATTGCACCACACACTGGCAAATACAATGATTTTAGCTGCACTACAGTTTTTACACTGCTCAGACAGCCATGTCTGCTCAGCCGCAATGTGTATTAAGGGGAATGAGGGCACTCTGAAAACCTTTGCACATGAAAGATTAATGTATTAACCGCTTCCCGACCGCCCACAGTAAATTCACGTCGGCGCTTGCTGGGCTCTGTGCAGCGCCGACGTGAATTCACTGTGGGTGTTAAAAGCACAATCCGGGTGTCTCAGAGTAGTGCTGACACCCGGATCGCGCTGTTAACCCCTGCCTCTGGTCCCGGAGACATGACCGGGACCTAATTGGTTCAGGTCCCGGTCATGTGATCGCAGGGAAAGCTTGTTGTAGCAACGAACTGGAAAGTTTGTTACTACAACAAACTGGAAAGTTTGTTGCTACAACAAACTTTTCCGGGGACCGATTGCGGGTGCTGCAGTCGGTTATAAGGCAGAACCGGAGGCCATATAAAAGCCCCCGGGTATGCCATGCACGGCAGCCTATGAGAACCAGCCGGAGGCCGGTCCTCATAAGCTTCCTGTCGGTGTGACTCTCAGCGTCACACTGACAGTTTATAATACGTTACACTACCTAGGTAGTGTAATGTATTATAGCAGCGATCAGTGCTGCCAGTCTTCAAGTAAAACAAGTAAAAAGTAAAAAATAAAGTAATAAAAATGTTTTATAAAAGTGTAAAAAGAAGTTATAAAAGTTACAAAAACAAAAAATGCTTTTTTTCCTATAATAAGTCTTTTATTATAGGAAAAAAATGAAAATGTTAAAAAAAGTACACATATTTGGTATCACCGCGTTCGTAACAACCCAAACTATAAAATTATACGATTATTTTTCCCGCACGGTGAACAGCGCAAAAAAAATAATTAAAAAACAAATGTCAGAATCACTATTTTTTTGGTCATCAACCCTCCAAAAATATAGAATAAAAAGTGATCAAAAGTCGCATGTACCCTAAAATAGTACCAATAAAAACGACAACCCGTCCCGCAAAAAACAAGCCCTTACACAGCTTTTTTGACTGAAAAATAAAAAAAGTTATGGCTCTCAGAATATGATGACACAAAAAATAAATAATTTTATCGAAAAGTGATTTTATTGCGCAAATGCCACAAACAATAAAAAAACTATATACATCTGGTATAGCCGTAATCGTATCGACCCGCAGAATAAAGTAAAATGTCATTTATAGCGCACGGTGAAAATTGTAAAAAAAAAAGACAAAAAACATTGTCAGAGTTCGTTTTTTTGTCACTTTGCTTGCCAAAACAATCTGATAAAAAGTGATAAAAAAATCACATGTACCCTAAAATGGTACCAATGAAAACTACAGATTGTCCCGCAACAAATAAGTCGTCGCACGGCTCCGGTGAAGAAAAAAGAAAAAAAGTTCTGGCTCTTAGAATATAGCGACAGAAATTGTGCAGTGTCCAAAAGCTGATAAGATCGGACGCCATTTATCAGTGCGACATTGGCCACATATCTGCGGATTATTATTTATTTACCAAATTATTATACCCTCTTATTATGTCCTGATGTGCTCTGCCCAATTTACACATACCCCCACATCATAAACTGAAATACCAGCAAAACCCCAAACAGAACAGTTACCAAGCAAACTCTGCGCTCCAAAAGCCAAATGGCGCTCCCTCCCTTCTGAGCCCCACAGCATGCCCAAACACCAGCTTACGTCCACATATATGATATTTTATATCCGGGAGAACCCGCTCAACATTGTATGAGGTATTTGTCTTCAGTGGCGCAAACTGGGCACAACATATTGTGCATTAAAATGGCATATCAATGGAAAATTTTAATTTTCACTTTGCCCCATCCGCTGCGCATTAACGCCTTCGCGCACCACGACTTAATAGCATGTCGTGGTGCGGGGGGTTATATATGGAGTGGGCTCAGGCGCTGCGCCCGCGCCATATTCTGCAGGTGTCCGCTGTGTATTACAGCTGACACCCGGGACTAATGGACAGGAACAGCAATCGCACTGTTACAGGAGCCTGTAAAAATGATATTATACTGCAATACATTAGTACTGCAGTGTATTGTACCAGCGACCTAATGATCGCTCGTTCCAGTCCTCTAAAGGGACTTTTGGGAGGTTTCCACTGTTTTGGTACCTCAGGGGCTTTGCAAATGCGACATGACACCCAAAAACCATTCCAGCTAAATTTGAGCTCCAAAAGTCAAATATTGTTCCTCCTTCTGAGTCTTGCCGTGGGTCCAAACAGCAGTTTATTACCACATATGGCGTATTGCTGTAATCAGGACAAATTGCTTTACAAATTTTGGGGTGATTTTTCTCCTTTATTCATTGTAAAAATTAAACATTTCTATGTTTTTTCAGAAAAAAGTAGATTTTCATTTTCACTGCCTAATTCCACTAAATTCTGCAAAAAAAACTGTGGGGTAAAAATGCTAACTATACCCCTAGAAAAATTCCTTGAGGGGTGTAGTCTACAAAATGGGGTCACTTTTGGGGGTTTCCACCGTTTTGCTCCCTCCAGGGCGTTGCAAACGCGACATGGCACTGAAAACCAATCCAGCAAAATCTGCGCTTCAAAATCCAAATGGCGCTCCTTCCCTTCTGAGCTCTGCCGTGGGTCCAAACAGCAGTTTAGTACCAGATATGGGGTATTGCTGTAATCCTGAGAAGTAGCTTTACAAGTTTTGGGGTGATTTTTATTCTTTATTCCTTGCAAATATCTTTTTTTTTTATATATTTTTTCAGAAAAAAAGTAGATTTTCACTTTCACAGGCAAACTCCAATAAATATAGCAGAAGACCTGTGGGGTCAAGATGCTAACTATACCCCTAGATAAATTCCTTGAGGGGTGCAGTTTCCAAAACCGTGTCACTTTTGGGGGATTTCCACTGTTTTGGCACTACAAGACCTCTTCAAACCCGACATGGTGCCTAAAATATATTCTAAAAAAAAGGAGGCCACAAAATCCACTAGGTGCTCCTTTGATTCTGAGGCCGGTATTTCAGTCCATTATCACACTATGGCCACGTGGGATATTTCTAAAAACTGCAGAATCTGGGCAATAAATATTGTGTTGCGTTTCTCTGGTAAAACCTTCTGTGTTACAGAATTTTTTTTATTACAAATGAATTGCAGCAAAAAAAAAATAATTTGTCAATTTCCCCTCTACATTGCTTTAATTCCTGTGAAACACCTAAAGGGTTAAGAAACTTTCTGAATGCTGTTTTGAATACTTTGAGGGGTGCAGTTTTTAATATGGGGTGATTTATGGGGTCTATCTAGTACATAAGGCCCTCAAAGCCGCTTTAGAACTGAACAGGTCCCTGTTAAAATTGCCTTTTGAAATTTTCTTGAAAATGTGAGAAATTGCTGGTAAAGTACTAATCGTTGTAACGTCCTAGAAAAATAAAATAATGTTCAAAAAACTATGCAAATATAAAGTAGACATATGGAATATGTGAAATAGTAACTATTTTGTGTGGTATTACTATCTGTTTTACAAGCAGATACATTTAAAATTAGAAAAATCGTGATTTTTGCAAATTTTCTCTAAATTTTGGTGTTTTTCACTAATAAGCAATGAATTTATTGACCACATTTTTCCACTAATATAAAGTACAATATGTCACGAGAAAACAATCTCAGAATCACTTGGATAGGCAAAAGCATTCCGGAGTTATTACCACATAAAGTGACACATGTCAGATTTGAAAAAATGGGGCTGGTCCTGAAGGCCAAAATGAGCTCGGTCTTGAAAGGGTTAAAACAGGCCTAATATTAAAACCTACAAAACAAAATTACTTAATTATGCTAAAATAAAGATTCCATATTAAGAACAAACTGATTTTTACTCACATTTAGCTAATTTCTTCCAGGCCTCCACTCCAAAAGTTATGTCTGCACCTGTTGCTGATATTTTTTGTGTTGCAGAAAGTTTGAGCTCTGTGCTCTGTGTGGACACCTCTCTGCTCTCTGAAAGCACAGCCCCTTTTTATTGGCGCCTTCACATAGGAGTGAGTCACACACGACTGCCTAGACATCATGTAATCCCCCCCCCCCTAAAAAAAACTAAAAACTGTAAAGATTAACTGTATGTAAACGGAAACTAACGTTTAGCATTACGTTTGCATACGTCATCCATTGAGATCAAGTTTAAAAAAAGTTACGTCGCGTATAACTTTTTTTGAAGTACAGAATAGCGTAACAGACTACGCTATTCCGAACTTTCAAAAAACAGTATCCCAACATAAAACCATGACAAACGTAGACCAAACGGATGCGATTTTGGTGTACGTTTGATCAACTATAGTCTATGTATACACCGAGCTATACATTTCAGTACTTTTTTAGCACAGCGGATAGCACAAACGCGATGTCAAGTGGCATTCATATTCTTCTTCCAACTATTCCATTATAGAAGACACAAACGCCGATGATTGGCCATAGCCTGGCTGCATCTAGCTTTTATATTGCGTGTGCTGGGGACACATCAACAAATAAAAGTTTTGAGGTCACAAAGATTTAATCTGGCATATAACTGAATACATAGCCTTGATTTTCTCTGAATGAAAGATGCGGGGGCAGAGGATCAGGCAGCTCAAAAACATTCACCATTATCTGAAAATCATAATTGTATACAATATATGATGCTAATGATTGATTGAGATTTACAGATAGTAGAAATACTATACATTGTTGTGAATGTAGAAAATTTTACCTGGTTTTGAATTACGCTTTTCATCTATAATCCGTTTTGCTTTTTTTTGTTTTTGCAAAATGGATAAAATCCTAATCTAGGCACACAATATACTGATATAGATTGGCATATGTTAACAATAGGCCTCATTCAGACTCAATGCGGCAGTGTTTTAGTGTCTGTTTTACAACCAAAAGTTCCGGATCGACCGCGGGTCTTATAATCTCATCATGGCTCTCTATGATGCTCTTAGTCATCTTTCACACGGCAGTGTTTTGGTCAATATTTGGCATCAGTTTTTGGAAGCAAAAACTAGGAGTAGAACCAACACAGGGAAGTAGTATAATGGAAAGATTTGCATCTCTTGAGCGTTTTGGACCCACTCTTGGACTTGGCTTACAAATATTGATGCAAAATGCTCACCAAAATACTGCCATGTAAAAGTGGCCTTAGGCTTTATTCACACGGCCATGTTCGGTCTATGATATACAGACCGCATGTTGGCCGCATTTCCCGGACCGAACACAGTTCAGGGAGCCGCGCTCCTAGCATCATAGTTATGTATGAAGCTGTGAGTCAACGCCTCCCTGTGGGAATACTGTTTTTTACTGAAAACATGATTACAGTACAGGACGGTAGTCCCGCGGGGAGGCAGTTACTCACAGCGTCATGGATGACTAGGAGCCCAGCTCCCTGAAATGTGTTCGGACTGGGAAATGTAACCTACATACGGTCCGTTTATCACTGACCGAACACGGCCGTGTGAATAAGGCCTTACTCTGTATACCAGAAGTACACAAAAAATTTTGGTCTGTGGGCCTGTATTTTCAGATTGTGCTACTTCAAGGGGCCACAATAAAGCTTCGGATGCTTCTGTTCACAAAGCCCATGTTTTCTTCTTTCTTTTTTTTTTTTCATGCTAGCTTTTTCAGTGGTAGCACTTTGGCTGGGACTATTAATAATAGGGGGCACTCTGCCGACAATATTAATTTTGGTGGTCACTCTGCCGGCATGGTTAATAATGAAAAGTGCTCAGCTGGCAAAGGGGCTTCTTGATATAAAATGCATTTTAACATCTGGCCCTTTTCCCTGTTGGCCATCCTACTTCCTGCATGAAAATAATTCTGTGCCCCCTAGGGTGGAGTAAAAAAGTTTGGGACAGGGGGAAGGACACAGATAAAAGGTCAGGGGCTCCATATGACAGGAGCCTGTACTAACCAATAAATGCTTTTCCCCTGCGATCGGCCCCAGCTATCTCCATACAAAGACACAGCTGATTGCACAAGCAGGCGATCAGCTGTGTTTCTGTCCAGCAGGGTGGGGGCTACATACTGTCTTCATAGTTAATGCTTACTTTGGTTGCTATTATTATTATTTATGATACTATAGGGCAACCACTAAACATCCACACACAGGTATGACATTCAATTAGACTTCAGGGAGACTCGACTACAGCTAAAGACCTTAACCATAGTAACAAGATTTTTTTTAAAAAAGCTGTGCAATTTACTAACTAAACATCTCATAAAAAAAAAAAACGCTGCAATAACAATTGACAAATACGACTAAAGCTGGAGACACTGGTAGTTATTTATTTTTAGAACAATCTAAGTGGCTATCAACTGCTCTCCAGAGCCCCCGCTCCCACCTCTAATACTGTCCTGTATCCTTAGGCCTCATGCACACGACTGTAGAATTTGTCCGTAATTGCGGACCGTAATTATGGTCCGCAATTACGGTCCAATTCACCTCTATTGACCATGGACACCTTCCCGTATATTTGCAGGAAGTTGTCCAGGCCGTAGAAAGCCTCCGCAAAAGATAGGACATGACCTATCTTTTGCTTTTACGGACTGTGCTCCCATATTTTGTAAGGGTGCATTCTAACATTCTAAGGCCTTTAATGAGGCCTTAGAATGCACCTATTAAAGGGAATGTATCACCTGTACATTTTTTACTCATGAAAGCCAGATGGTGAAACATTTTGATTTTTTTCAGTTTTTTTAATTTTTAATTTTATGTCTGTACATGATTATGGGGGCAGCCATCTTGCCTGAGCTGCTGTTAACAGCCTTTAGAGTGATTCTTTATAGCAGCCACATGGACCATAGGAAACAATAGTCTGGAGCTGACCCACTGACTTCTATGGAAGAGTTTTCTAGGCATGGATAATTCTAAGACAAAAGCTGGCCGACATTTATCTAACGTCTATGGCCAGCTTTAGTTTTGTGGGTAACGTCATTAAATATCTTAGGGTTACTAAGCTCTCTTTTTTTTATCTCTTAGAATTCAGTTCTTTTGCTTTTTCTGCTTCAGTCTGTTTTATCAAGAGGAAGTCACAGATTTGCTTTCAGAAGACCATCCCATGTTCTCATGGAGTATTATTTATTGAGCAACATTTCTGACACCAGAGTTTCTTTTTTTAGAATTTATGTTCTAAGTTTGTTCTCATTATACAGCACCATAGTTGAGCAATTCAGATGGAGATCTAAAAAAACCTAGCTTCTTGTCATTTTCTGTGGAAGCATATGACTACGATATTTATGAGAGTTATTGAATTTTTTCACTCTCAATTTAAATCCCATTTTATAAGTGGTGTCCAAAATACCAAAAATACGAGTCAATCGGCAGGATAACTTTTAAATAACTAAATACTATCAACACATATATAGTTGAGTCTTTTTAGGATGAATGTCAATTACAGAAATGGATAATTGAAGGAGGACTGATAATGTAAGCTTTACGTATGAGTCTGAGTCTTCCAGGGGAAACTGCCAGAGCTCCAATAAGACGAAACAGACAGACTGCAGCAGAAAAGAGGGAGCATGTTTTTCGGTTGAAAATGGCTTAGAGCGATAAGCCAGAATTCCTACTGAACTATCACCACAGGCTCAGATCTTGCTGTATAAAAGTAATCCCCACTGAAAGCATATTTTCAGATATTTGATTAAAAAACTGTTCAGGGTCTGTGTCTCTGGGCTACACATGTTTGTTAAAAGTCCCATTTTTTGCCTTTGTTTTCATGCAGTTATGTCCCAGACTACAAATTTCTTTTGAGTACCATGTAGCAGGGTAGGCAACCTCCGTTTTTGTTTTATTTATTTATTTATTTATTTATTTTTCTAGACACGTAGCCGAAGATCATGGACAGCCATATATTTTAAGCACAGGTTAGAAAACCAAAAATGAAGCATAAAGATTCTAATTAATATATACTCATGTTTATAACACACTAATTTTAACACATTAGCAACTTTTAATGGGAATGGCAAAATCAGATTAGTTCTCTCCAAAGTCAGCGCAGTGTGTGGATCCGCAGAAGTAACTCCAAACAAAGTAGCTTCTAAAAACAAATTACAGATTTTTTTTTATTCTGGACACCGATTTTAAAGTCCACTATTTTTACGGATTGGCAAAAATGTTAAAAAATACTTACTTTCTCACTGGTGTCACCATTTAACAAAACTTTCCAGGATCTGGGGCATTACTAGGGCCTAAAAAGATGAGGGACACAAGCTCCAAGACAGATTTTGTAACCCCCCCCCCCAAAAGAAAATATAAAAAAATAAAAAAGTTAATAAAAAAAATAATAAAAAAAAATATATATATAGCTTAGCTCCAAAATAACTTTTAGAACACATCCTAGGCTTAGATGGACCACCACACCAGTACACTGTCACGCGATGTGAATTTATATTGAAAATTAGTGCTGTGGGGTCTGGAACATCTCTGAATAATATAGTCATGCATTTAGCATTTAACACCACTATCCAAGGGCCAAATAATACCTCCACACTATGACCACATTTACTCAATAATGCTTCATACTGTTACTGAATAACAAACCTATATTATAAAAAAAATGTATCACTACATAGTGAGTGAACAATACAGTCATACAGTTAACAATTAATACTACAATACAATGATGAAACAGTACCTCAACACCATATCTACCACAAAGGCCAGTTTAACCAAAAATTTCACCATAAAGTGCCTATACCAGGGTCAGCAACCTTTGGCACACCTGCTGCTGTAAACCTACAATTCCCAGCATGCCCTGACCGGCTTTGACTGGAATTATAAATCCTTCATGACCCCTGGCCTATACAGTGGTCACAAATTAGTTCTGGCCCTCTATGAAGTACTATTAAGCTGCAGACCATATAAGTAATTACAGTATAGTTAAATACAGTGACCGACAGGTGACGTTTTCTCTTATTAGAGTTGTTCACTTTCCCTCTTCTTCCTCATCCTGCCCTGACAACTTCTCCCGGCCTCCACTCATCCTCGCAGAGTTTGACACACAGACATCTTTGGATCCTCACTTTTCCAGCAGATCTGATAGTCGTCTCCCCCCCTTAGTACCCGAAACATTAATCCCCCCTCAATTATATTATTGTAAAATTATGTGGTGTCATGTTTTTTATTTTTTTAGCACTCTCTCTCATTCCGAGCATACCAGACTTGGACTACCTGATGTAAGAAGCAACTGCTGTGCTAATAGCCAGCATAAGTCTTCACCACTTGCAGTCTATCCAAGGGTGTACTCCGACCTCTGCAATATTCGAATCCTCTCACCAGTGTCTGAATTCTCATCTACACTAGGAAACAGTCTATTGTAACATCAAACTAAAGATGTTGGATTTCATCACTGAACGTTACTCCACCAGGGACACCTTGATGTCCCACCTGACCGATACCTACACATCTATTAGGAGTGGCGATTATGTAAGTAAACCCATTTCAAGGAACTTAACTAAACAAATGCCTAAAATGTTTGTCGTTGGAAGATGTACTCAAACTTGAAGCCATACACAATAACGACTGCTGTTTTCTAGAAACTTATTTATCTGAAAAAAATCTCACCTCAGGGGTTTTTAACTTTTCTGTCCCCTTTTCTAAATGATGAAGTGTTGATTTGTAAATTTTCCTAGACACCTGTTTAGACTTCTACAAAGGATTCTAAATAGAAGGACAAATCTATGCACTGATCTCAACAACAGGATGAAATGTTATAGAATTGCTGGTACTGTTTGAAGAACATCCTGACTATTCCTCTCTCAGCAGATGAACCAGCAACTTTGTTAAAAAACTGGAACTTGAACTTATCTTGAAAAAAGCATCTAAACTCAAAAGAGACTTGGAAGAATTTGAGATTAGTCCAACGACATTGTTGATGAAGTTGACCCGACCAACAGACCTCTGGAGCAAATCCCAGGAGTGTCCCTATATATTATTGGTGTCCACCCATAATACCAAAACACCTTTCAACAGGTCCTGTCCCAACTAGAAAACGTTGAAAACTCTATCAGTTGAAAAATCACTGCCTCACCGTGTCCCAACTAAACACGCCACCCCTGACCACCTGACATACCGGTCGGACCGACCAGAAAACTACTCATAGTGACTGAATAATACCCCCATACAGTTACTGAATAATACCTCCACACCATAACCACATAGTGACTGAATAATACCCCCATACTGTAACTAAATAATACCGCCACACCATAACCACATAGGGACTGAATAATACCCCCATACTGTTACTGAATGAAGCCTCCACACTATAACCACACAGTGACTGAATAATACGCCCATACAGTTACTGAATAATACCGCCACGCCATAACCACATAGTGACTGAATAATACCCCCATAATTTTACTGAATAATACCGCCACACCATAACCACATAGTGACTGAATAATACCACCATACTGTTACTGAATAATACCACCACACCATAACCACAGTGACTGAATAATACCCATACTGTTACTGAATGATACCGCCACACCATAACCACATAGTGACTGAATAATACCCCCATACTGTTACTGAATAAAAACCACTGTACAAAGACCAATATTACCCCATGTAATGACCTTATAGTGGTAGATGCCGGTTATACACAGGAGCTCTGCCGACCATATAATTGATTTGTAATGGCAGGAAGGAGGTGAAGGGAAAGTGAGCCCTAATCTACCCACCGCCCTGTCCCTGCCTACTTGCAACGACCCGCCCTAGGCGATGGGGTACAACTGGGCGGCGGTCCCTACGCTGTCTAAGTGCACGGGAGAACAAACAGGGAACACGCAAGGGAAGGGGCTGTAGCCCACGGAACGCCGCGAGGAAACGGAGCGGTGAATGAATAGTCAGGACCAGGATGAAGTGGAGTATACCAACGTGAGCACGGAGAAGGAAGCATGCCAGGGCCAAAGCGAAGCAGGTTAAGCGGAACTGCAGCAAGGCAGAAGCACGGCAGAAGCAGGCTGGAGCAAGCAGCAGTGGGGCCAGGAATCCAGAAGAATTACAAGCACTGAGGAAGAGAACACGGCAGGTAATAAAGGACAGGGGGCGGAGCTAACTCCGACTGACCAGGCCGCGATAGGCTCTCCCACTCCTGAGCCTGCCACCCTGGTTGGTGGGAGACGGTGTCAGTCTAACAGGTCTGGCCTCAGGTGTGGATTGATTAATCCCAGGAGTATACCTAGACGTAGTACCTGGCAGATCCCTAACAGTACTCCCCCTTTTATGAGGGGCCACCGTACCCTTACTAAGAGGACCCGGTTTAGTAGGGAAGAGAAGGTGGAACCTCCTGATCAATACCCCAGCGTGAACATCACGGGCAGGTACCCAAGTCCTCTCCTCCGGCCCGTATCCTCTCCAAAGGACCAGGTACTGAAGGGAGCGCTGGACCATCCTACTGTCCATAATCTTGGCCACCTCGAATTCCACCCCCTCAGGGGTGAGAACGGGAACAGGAGGTTTCCTCGAGGGGGACCAGGACGGAGAGCAGCGTTTGAGGAGGGAGGCATGGAAGACGTCATGTATGCGAAAGGATGGGGGCAGCTCCAGACGGAAGGATACAGGGTTGAGGACTTCAATGATCTTATAAGGTCCAATAAATCGGGGAGCAAACTTCCTGGACGGGACCTTAAGGCGCAAGTTCCTGGACGACAACCAGACCAAATCCCCGACGACAAACCGGGGGTTAGCAGAACGTTTACTATCAGCCTGAATCTTTTGTGCGCTCTGGGACACCTCTAGGTTCTTCTGAACCTGGGCCCAGACTGTGCACAGTTCCCGATGAACATCCTCTACCTCAGGATTATTGGAACAACCAGGGGAAACGGAGGAGAACCTTGGGTTAAACCCGAAATTACAGAAAAACGGGGAGACCCCTGACGAGTTACTGACCCGGTTATTCAGGGAAAATTCAGCAAGGGGAAGGAATGAGACCCAATCGAATTGACAGTCAGAGATGAAACACCTTAAATATTGTTCCAGGGATTGGTTAGTCCTTTCCGTTTGGCCATTAGTTTCGGGATGGAAGGCGGAGGAGAAGGACAGATCAATCTCCAACTTTTTACAAAAAGCTCTCCAAAATAAGGAAACAAATTGTACCCCTCTGTCAGAAACGATATTGACTGGGGCCCCATGGAGACGCAGGATGTGTTTCACAAACAAAGAAGCTAACGTCTTGGCGTTAGGTAGCTTCTTAAGGGGCACAAAGTGGCACATCTTGCTGAAGCGGTCTACTACCACCCACACCACCGACTTGCCCTGAGATGGGGGCAAATCGGTGATAAAATCCATGGAGATATGGGTCCAAGGTCTCTGGGGAATGGGCAAGGAACGTAGTAGGCCCGCAGGTCGGGACCTAGGGGTTTTGGACCTAGCGCAAACCTCACAAGCGGCGACGTAAGCCCTAACGTCTTTAGGCAACCCAGGCCACCAATAGTTTCTGGTAATGAGGTGTTTGGTGCCCAAGATGCCAGGATGACCAGATAGAGCGGAGTCATGGTTTTCCCTGAGTACCCTTAGCTGGTATTGCAGGGGAACAAACACTTTGTCCCCAGGGACGTTCCCGGGAGCTGAACCCTGATCAACCGCAATATCAGAAGCTAAATCAGAATCCGTGGCAGAAACGATTATACCAGGGGGTAAAATACAAGCAGGATCCTTCTCGGAAGGAGGATTGGCCATGAAACTACGTGACAGAGCATCAGCCTTAATATTCTTGGACCCAGCCCTATAGGTAACCAAGAAATTAAATCTGGTAAAGAATAGTGCCCACCGAGCTTGTCTAGGATTAAGCCTCCGGGCCGATTCTAGGAAAACCAGATTCTTATGATCCGTAAGGACCGTTACCTGGTGTCTGGCCCCCTCCAGGAAGTGCCGCCACTCTTCAAAAGCCCATTTAATGGCTAGAAGTTCGCGGTTGCCAATATCATAGTTACTCTCCGTGGGCGAAAACTTCCTAGAGAAGTAAGCACAGGGGCGGAGATGGGTGAGGGAGCTGGTACCCTGGGACAAGACGGCCCCCACTCCCACCTCGGATGCGTCAACCTCCACAATAAATGGCTCCTCTTGGTTGGGCTGAATCAGCACGGGGGCCGAGATAAAGCACTTCTTGAGGGTCTCAAAGGCCTGGACGGCCTCAGGGGGCCAATGGAGGACATCAGCACCCTTGCGAGTAAGGTCCGTAAGAGGCTTAGCGACGACCGAGAAGTTGGCAATAAATCTCCTGTAATAGTTGGCGAACCCTAAAAAACACTGTAACGCCTTAAGGGAGGCAGGTTGGACCCATTCCGCCACAGCCTGTACCTTGGCAGGGTCCATGCGGAATTCATGAGGAGTGAGGATTTGCCCTAAAAATGGTATCTCCTGTACCCCAAAGACACATTTTTCAGTCTTAGCAAACAGATTATTCTCCCGAAGGACCTGGAGCACCTTCCTGACATGCTCCACGTGGGAGGACCAGTCCTTGGAAAACACCAGTATGTCATCAAGGTACACAACAAGAAAATTACCTAGGTAATCTCTCAGGATTTCATTAATAAAATTCTGGAAGACAGCAGGGGAATTACACAACCCAAAGGGCATGACCGGGTATTCGAAATGACCCTCGGGTGTGTTGAACGCAGTTTTCCACTCATCCCCCTCTTTGATGCGGATAAGGTTATATGCCCCCCGTAGATCGAACTTAGAAAACCATTGGGCTCCCTGAACCTGATTAAAAAGATCCGGAATCAAAGGAAGTGGGTACTGGTTCCTTACGGTGACCTTATTCAGGTTACGATAATCAATGCACGGCCTAAGACCACCATCCTTCTTCCCCACAAAGAAGAAGCCAGCACCTACAGGAGAAGTCGAGGGGCGAATGAAACCCTTGGCCAGGCATTCTTCGATATACACCTTCATAGCTTCACGTTCAGGACATGAAAGATTAAATATCCTACCCTTAGGAAGCTTGGCACCAGGCACCAAATCGATGGCGCAATCGTAATCTCTATGGGGGGGCAACACCTCGGAGGCCTCCTTAGAAAACACATCAGCGAAGTCCTGAACAAACTCAGGAAGCGTGTTTACCTCCTCCCGGGGAGAAATAGAGTTAACAGAAAGACATGACATAAGACATTCATTACCCCATTTGGTAAGCTCCCCAGTATTCCAATCAAACGTGGGATTATGCAACTGCAACCAGGGAAGACCTAATACCAGATCAGACGATAATCCCTGCATCACCAGTACAGAGCACTGCTCCAAATGCATGGAGCCAACCAGGAGTTCAAAAACAGGAGTATGCTGAGTAAAATAACCATTAGCAAGGGGAGTTGAGTCGATACCTACTACAGGGATAGGATAAGGTAAATCAATAAAAGGCATCTTTAGAGACATAGCAAATTCCACAGACATGATATTAGCAGATGAGCCAGAATCCACGAAAGCACTGCCCGTGGCAGACCGGCCAGCAAACGAGACCTGAAAGGGAAGCAAAATTTTATTGCGTTTCACATTAACGGGAAATACCTGTGCGCCCAAGTGACCTCCCCGATGATCACTTAGGCGCGGAAGTTTTTCGGCTTTTTATTCTTGCGCCTGGGACAGGTGTTCAGTAGATGCTTGTCGTCCCCACAGTAGAAGCAGAGACCATTCATTCTGCGAAACTCCCTACGTTGTCGAGGGGACATGGAGGCCCCGAGTTGCATAGGTACCTCCGAGTCCTCCGTGGAGGGGCGAGGGGACGGGACCTCGGGGGGGGGGATCGCAGAAAAGTCAGAGGGGAGCACATTGAAACGTTCAAGCTGACGTTCCCTGAGACGTCGGTCAAGTCGTACTGCTAGGGCCATAACCTGGTCTAGGGAGTCAGAAGAGGGGTAGCTAACTAGCAGATCCTTCAGGGCGTCAGATAATCCTAACCTAAACTGGCACCTTAGGGCCGGATCGTTCAACCGAGAAGCTACGCACCACTTTCTAAAATCAGAACAGTATTCCTCAACCGGTCTCCTACCCTGACGTAAGGTCACCAGCTGACTCTCGGCTAAAGCAGTCCTGTCAGTCTCGTCGTAAATGAGTCCGAGGGCAGAGAAAAAACGATCAACAGACAAAGTTCAGGGGTGTCAGGAGCCAAGGAGAAGGCCCACTCTTGGGGCCCTTCCTGGAGTCGGGATATGATGATACCCACCCGCTGGTTCTCGGAACCTGAGGAGTGGGGTTTTAGGCGGAAATACAGTCTGCAACTCTCCCGGAAGGAGAGAAACGTCTTACGGTCCCCTGAGAACCGGTCAGGTAACTTGAGGTCGGGTTCTAGAGGTGAGGTGAGGGGTACTACTAAGGCAGCATCACCCTGGTTGACCCTCTGGGCCAGGGCCTGGACCTGTAGGGAGAGGCCCTGCATCTGCTGGGTCAGGGTCTCAAGGGGGTCCATGATAGCGTCAGCGTAGGAGAATGGTAGACTAGGTATGGGCTTGTAATTATGTAATGGCAGGAAGGAGGTGAAGGGAAAGTGAGCCCTAATCTACCCACCGCCCTGTCCCTGCCTACTTGCAACGACCCGCCCTAGGCAACGGGGTACAACTGGGCGGCAGTCCCTACGCTGTCTAAGTGCACGGGAGAACAAACAGGGAACACGCAAGGGAAGGGGCTGTAGCCCACGGAACGCCGCGAGGAAACGGAGCGGTGAATGAATAGTCAGGACCAGGATGAAGTGGAGTATACCAACGTGAGCACGGAGAAGGAAGCAAGCCAGGGGCAAAGCGAAGCAGGTTAAGCGGAACTGCAGCAAGGCAGAAGCACGGCAGAAGCAGGCTGGAGCAAGCAGCAGTGGGGCCAGGAATCCAGAAGAATTACAAGCACTGAGGAAGAGAACACGGCAGGTAATAAAGGACAGGGGGCGGAGCTAACTCCGACTGACCAGGCCGCGATAGGCTCTCCCACTCCTGAGCCTGCCACCCTGGTTGGTGGGAGACGGTGTCAGTCTAACAGGTCTGGCCTCAGGTGTGGATTGATTAATCCCAGGAGTATACCTAGACGTAGTACCTGGCAGATCCCTAACATGATTACAGCACATTTATATTAGTGACTCACAGGTGATGTCTTCTCTGATTAGAGTTGTTCACTTTCCCTTTTTTTCTCCATCCAGCCCAGACCACTGTGACCAATTATTCCATCCACGACTCGTCTCTGCAGAATTTGACACAGACATGTTTCTCGATTTTCAAGCATCCTCCACACCTATACTCCATCCTCTAAACAAACTCGTAATCCAAAGTGCCCTGGACAGTAGCAATGATCCCTCAATGCTCAACACAATAAAAGTGCCCCATCAGTAACTGTGTCTCCTTTGTGCCCCCACAGCAGTAATGCCCCCTCAGAACCTCCTGTAGATAGCGCCACACACAGCCTCTCTGTAGATAGTACCACACCCCCCTCCTGTATATAGCGCCACAGTCCCCCCTTGTATATAGTGACACACAGACCCCCTTAGTAGATAGTGCCACACAGCCCCCCCTTAGTAGATAGTGCCATACAGTCCCCCTTGTATATAGTGCCACACAGCCCCCTCCCTTGTATATAGTGCCAAACGGCCCCCTCCCTTGTATATGCCACACGGCCCCCCTCCCTTGTAGTTAGTGCCACATTCCCCCCTTAGTAGATAGTGCCACACAGCGCCTTGTAGATAGCGCCACACAGGCCTCCCCCTTGTATAAAGTGGCACACAGCTCCCACATCCCCTTGTATATAGTGGAATACAGTTCCCCTTCCCCTTGTATATAGTGGCACACGGCTCTCCCCTCCCCTTGTATATAGTGACACACAGCTCCCCCCCTTGTATATAGTGGCACACAGCTCCCCCATTCCTTTTGTATATAGCGGCACACAGCTCCCCATTCCCCTTGTATAGAGTGGCACACAGCTCCCCCCTCCCCTTGTATAGAATGGCACACAGTCCCCCCCCCTTGTATATAGTGGCACACAGCTCCCCATCCCCTTGTATATAATGGCACACAGCTCCCCCATCCCTTTGTATAGAGTGCCACACAGCCCCCTTGTGTATAGTGGCCCACAGCTCCTCCCTCTCCTTGTATAAAGTGGCAGACAGCTCCCTCTCCCACTTGTATATAATGCCACACAACTCCCCCTTCACCTTGTATATAGTGTCACACAACTCCCCCCTCCCCTTGTATATAGTGGCACACAGCTCCCCCCTCCACTTGTATATAGTGGCACACTACTCCCCCTCCCCTTATATATAGTGGCAAACAAAGGTTGGAACATTACTATGCCTATTAATTTTAGCCCCCCCCCCCAGTTTGCGCCATCCCCGCACTTTCCTTTAACCTATTTACTTTATTTTGTTTTGACAAGTGTCCGGTTGCTATAATTACCCTTCTCTCTTCCTAGTCCTGCCTCCTATGTCTTAATACAACTTTTTACATGATCCCTCTGTTCTGTTCAAGCCCCCCCCGGCCTTCTATGTTTATAACGCCCCATCACTGAATGCCTTTCCACAGTGTCTTATCTCCATGACTATCAACCCCCTCTATCGCGCTTCCATTATGAACCGCCCAGCATTCCTAGCGTCCCATCATCACAGCAACTTGCGGCATCCGCAATCCCTATAGATTCAATTCTTTCAGCCCGCACACCCTGGTCCCATTCTAACCACAATTACACAAGCACATCCTTTATCTTCACATATGCATTTAGCCCAATTAGGAGTTTACCCTTCCTCGTTCTCCGCTTCCTAAGCCCCACTCCCTTAGGCCTCATGCACACGAACGTATTTTTTCCCTCCTGTAAATACTGGCGTAAATACGGGTCCTTGGTCACACGTATTCGACCCGTATTGCACCAGTATTTACGTACCCGTGCCCGTAAATACGGGTCCGGTGTCACCAGTATTCCACCCGTATTTACGGGCACGTCTTCGATGCAAAATTGCACTGCACTAATCGGCAGCCCTTCTCTCTATCAGTGCAGAATAGAGAGAAGGGGCAGCCCTTTCCGTAGTAAAAGTAAAATAAATTCATACTTACCCGGCCGTTGTCTTGGTGACGCGTCCCTCTTTCGACATCCAGCCCGACCTCCCTGGATGACGCGGCAGTCCATGTGATCTCTGCAGCCTGTGATTGGCTGCAGTGGTCACATGGGCTGTAACGTCATCCCAGGTGGCCGGACTTGAGGAAGAAGCAGGGAGTTCAGGGTAAGTATGAACATCTTTTTTTTTTCAGGTTGATCTATATTGTGATCGGTAGCCACTGTCCAGGGTGCTGAAAGAGTTACTGCCGATCGTTTAACTCTTTCAGCACCCTGGACAGTGACTATCCACTGACGTCGCCTAGCAACGCTCCCATAATTACGGGTGCACACACGTAGTCACCCGTAATTACGGGAGCCCCATAGACTTCTATGGGCCTGCCCGTGCCGTAATTACGGCCTAAAATAGGACATATATCTATATTTTTCAACGGCCCGGACACCTTCCCGTAAGCATACGGGGAGGTACCCGTGGCCAATAGAACTCTATGGGCCCGTAATTAGGGGCCGTAATTACGGCCCGTGATTACGGGCGTTTTTGCGTTCGTGTGCTTGGGGCCTTACACTGACACACATCATTTTAAAACAATATAATTTTTGTTATTGTTGTATTTATCACTGGCTTCTTATTAACTTATTACTGAAGTTCTAAAAGTATATTTTACTTATATAATTGCCTGTTTTACATTGGTATTATAGGGGTTGTATGATTTAGAAATGTAATCTCCATATTACTATTAGAGAATTCAGAGTTAATAGAACGGGGTGTGTCACCTGTTCAGGGTCCTCGTGTATTTGCGAGAGCGAATACAATGTTTCTCGCTCAGAAGGAACCTGGAGAAGTCCATGCATTATATGGACTAGCCAATGATTCCAATGAGCTGTGTAATTCTTCATTTCTCCTGTGGTAGCGCTGTAGGGGAATTAAATACTTACACACAGATTACAGCTAGACACCAAGTGATTAGTTTACCAAAGTGGACAACCCCTTTTTAACTGTATGCCACTTTACTGTTAATCTAATAGGCTATTAAAGAGGCTCTGTCACCAGATTTTCAAACCCCTATCTCCTATTGCAGCAGATCGGCGCTGCAATGTAGATAACAGTAACGTTTTTTTTTTTCAAAAACGAGCATTTTTGGCCAAGTTATGACCATTTTTATATTTATGCAAATGAGCCTTTCTTATGTACAACTGGACGTATTTAAAGTTATGTCCAACTGGGCGTGTATTGTGTGTGTACATCTGGGCAGTTTTACTTGTTTTACTAGCTGGGCGTTGTGAATAGAAGTGTATGATGCTGACGAATCAGCATCATCCACTTCTCTTCGTTACCACCCAGCTTCTGGCAGTGCACAGACACACAGCGTGTCCTCGCGAGATCACGCTGTGACGTCACTCACTTCCTCCCACAGGAACTTCATCGCGTCGGATGAGCGAGGACACGCTGTGTGTCTGTGCACTGCCAGAAGCTGGGTGGTAACGAAGAGAAGTGGATGATGCTGATTCGTCAGCATCATACACTTCTATTCACAACGCCCAGCTAGTAAAACAAGTAAAAACGCCCAGATGTACACACACAATACACGCCCAGTTGGACATAACTTTAAACACGCCCAGTTGTACATAAGAAAGGCTCATTTGCATAAATATAAAAATGGTCATAACTTGGCCAAAAATGCTTGTTTTTTTAAAAAAAACGTTACTGTTATCTACATTACAGCGCCGATCTGCTACAATAGGAGATAGGGGTTTGAAAATCTGGTGACAGAGCCTCTTTAACTGCCTTTGAACAGATGAATCTATCCTCCTCCTGCCCCACACAATCTCATCTGCGTACAAATTGCCAATTTCCCTTCATAGTCAACACTACCCTGGGAGGCTAAACTGGGCAAATAATTTACTGCCACTCAATGGGCAAAGTGTTTTTTTCTTAACATGTAATGCAGTCATTGCGTCTAAAGCTCAAGAAACGAGTTTTGAAATTATAGCATGGTGGTAATGTGTACCTGCTGTTCTACATAGGTGTTCTGTTCCAGATGCCTGCTGGTGATATGGTGAGTCATGAGGTACCATGACACATATTTGGTGGAGTTGCCCTACCTTGAGAGGTTTCTGGGATGCAGTTCTCTGAATAATTCATTGAGTAACAGAACTTCTTATACCCAACACTCCGGAACCCACTCTCCCGTTTTCATTTAATATGGACCAATCTATATACAAAAATAATTTACTCGCCTTCTCCTACTAGCTGCAATTGCAGTATTTTCACACCATTCGAAATCTGTTGATACTCCAACCCTGGCAGAATGGTTTGCAGAAGTAGCCCAAACACAACATATGGAACACTCAAACCACTGAAGATAGCATAGTATGGCAACACCTGGTTTCACATGTTTGTCTTCCAGTCCTCTCACACTTACCACACCCTTGTGCATCATACCATGCGACTATGGAATACCATTTTCTTTCTTTCATTCTTCTCCACACCTCTCGACATCCTAATGATCACGTGCGCTTGTGTTTGTTACTACCCTGGAGATGTTCCTCGATGACACTGTTTGTTTGTATTTTTGTCTTTTTTCTATATAGTAAAATAAAAAGCTTTGAATAAGCAGTACAGTTCAGTTTCCATTTAACTCTTAGGCTGGTTCCACATGTTGTGTTTATGTTACATTTTTGGACTGTTGGAGAGAAAAACGCATCTAAAAACGCATGCGTTTTTTAATTACCCATGCGTTTTACAAAGTGTTTCAGCTGTAAATCTATGATTAGTCAATTTAAAATAAGATTACTGTTGAAACACTTTGTAAAAAGCATCGGTAATTAAAATACGGTTAAAAAAAAACTCAAAAAGGCAACATGTGAATCAAGTCTAATATGCAACAAGTGTATGTAAATGTACAAAATATTCCAATTCATCCTAAGGGGGGATTCACACGAGCGTGTATTGGGTCCGTGCGGGCCGCGTGGTTTTCACTCGCCACACACAGACCAATACAAGTCTATGGGGCAGTACAGACAGTCCATGCTTTTTGCGCAGCGTTTGTCAGCTGCGCAAAAAGCGCAACATGCTCAATATCTCCACGTATTTCACGCAAGTCAATGGGTGCGTGAAAACCACGCAGGTCGCACGGAAGCACTTCCGTGCTAACCGACTGAAACAGCGCACCAGCTGTCAAAAGGATGAATGTAAACAGAAAAGCAGCACGTGCTTTTCTGTTTCCAAACATCCAAACGGAGTGTCTTTGAGATGAGCGAACCCGGACAACCGAACCGAACTTCACCGGGTTCGGCCGAACTCGTTTTGGCCGAACCCGGCAAAAAAAATTCCGGTACGCGACGTCAGGAGATAGTCACTGTCCAGGGTGCTGAAAGAGTTAAACTGTTTCAGCACCATGGACAGTGACTTCCGATCCCAATATACATGAACCTGTAAAAAAAAAACGAAGTTCTGACTTACCGATAACTCCCGGCTTCTTCCTCCAGTCTGACCTCCCGGGATGACAATTCAGTCCAAGTGACAGCTCCAGCCAATCACAGGCCAAGCACAGGCTGCAGCGGTCACATGGACTGCCGCGTCATCCAGGGAGGTGGGGCCCGATGTCAAGAGAGGCACGTCACCAAGGACGCGTCACCAAGGCAACGGCCGGGAGGGAAGTTCTCGGTAAGTACGAACTTTTTCTTTTTTTTTAACAGGTTTCTCGATATTGTGTTCGGCATTCACTGTCGAGGGTGCTGAAAGAGTTACTGCCGATCAGTTAGCTCTTTCAGCACCTTGGACAGTGACGGGCGTCGACTAGCCTCATCTCTATGATGGCGGCTGCGCGAAAATCACGCAGCCGCGCATCATACACGGATGACACACGCAGCTGTCAAGTGGTTTTTGCTCGCGCAAAACGCCGCGTTTTTTGCGCGCGCAAAAACGCAACGTTCGTCTGAATCTGCCCTAAAGGTGTTCAGTGGAAACTAAAGTCATGGCTCTGTGCAGCTTGGTGAAATTATTCCACACCAAACTCTTCAAACCATTAGGGTATGTTCACATGACCTATTTTCAGACATTTTTCAGGCCATAAACTCCCCAAAAAACGGCTAAAAGTGCGGGGGCCCAATGCCTCCAAACATCTGCTCATTGATTTCAGTGGAAAAACGGTGTTCCATTCCCACGGGGCGTTTTTTACGTTAAAAAAACGCCTCGTAAAAAGAAGTGCATGTAACTTCTTGAGCCGTTTTTGGAGCCGTTTTTCATTGATTCAATCGAAAGATACCCCCAAAAAAGGGCGTAAAAAATGCCGCAAAAAACGCAAGTTGCTTAAAAAAAGGCTGAAAATCAGAGGCTGTTTTCCCTTGAAAACAACTCCGGATTTTGGGCCGTGTTTTTTAAGCGTGTGAACATAGCCTTATTATTTTTTGTTGTTCTGCTTAATAGGAAGAGATTTGTAAGCAGACAATTAGAACTAAAAATAGTTTTAAGATTTCCCTTCACTAAAACTAAAGGGCCCATCCCAAACTATGAAAAACACGCTCAGACAATATTCAACTTCCACCAACAAGGAAGTGTTCTGGCATCAATCAGCAAAACCAAGAATTGACACGTCTCCAAAAAATTTATAGCCACTGCCCTAGAGCATTGCTTCTTAAACTGTGAGGCACCCCCAGTTGTTGGTGAAGCGCAGCTTGAGAGACAGTATTGAAAGAAGATAATATACTGTATGCTATACAGGACTTTCTTTGGTTGTACCAATCTCTGGTTTAACAATATAACTAACTCATTTTGTGCCTTTTTTTAATGCTCTACTGGGATCGGGAGATAAACTTTGAGATAAAATAAGGAGATTTTTAAACATTTTGCCATGGACTGCAACCAATGGGGAAGCCCAGGCATCACCATGTTCAGCCTGGTGAGGCCCCAGTAGAAAAAGATTGAGAAGCCCTGCTCTAGAGTACAGGCTAGTGTGCAGCTGCTCAAGTATGGAGACCCAGTGAAGCTGCTGATAAACATTTTTTGGGCTGATATTACTTCTAGAGGCAGTTTGGGGCTGAGTACTATAACTACAGACATTTTTTATGGTTTATTCTTCAAGACCCAGCAGTCCTTTTCTCTGAGCTCATGTGGCCTAACTGTGCAGCTAACCGTGCTTGCAGTTGCCTGTGCAGGAAAGAGATTTAAAGGGAATGTGTCGCTAGAAATTATTTTTTTATTTTTTTTAGTTAAAGAGGCTCTGTCACCAGATTATAAATGCTTTATCTCCTACATAATCTGATTGGCGCTGTAATGTAGATAACAGCAGTGATTTTTATTTTGAAAAACGATCATTTTTGAGCAAGTTATGAGCTAGTTTAGATTTATGCTAATGAGTTTCTCAATGGACGACTGGGCGTGTTTTTACTTTTTACCAACTGGGTGTTACACTCCTCTGTACATGAGGCTGACCAATCAGTGACTAATCAGTGTCCTACACTTCTCATTGTTCCAGCCCAGCATGATCCACAGCACAGTGTGATTGTGCAGTGAAAGAAGCTGGGCTGGAACAATGAGAAGTGCAGGACACTGATTAGTCACTGATTGGTCAGCCTCATGTACAGAGGAGTGTAAGGGTATGTTCACACGGCCAAATTTCAGACGTATACGAGGCGTATTATGCCTCGTTTTAAGTCTGAAAATACGGCTCCAATACGTCGGCAAACATCTGGCCATTCATTTGAATGGGTTTGCCGACGTACTGTGCAGACGACCTGTTATTTACGCGTCGTCGTTTGACAGCTGTCAAACGACGACGCGTAAAAATACAGCCTCGTCAAAAGAAGTGCAGGACACTTCTTTGGACGTTTTTGGAGCTGTTTTCTCATAGACTCCAATGAAAACAGCTCCAAAAACGGACGTAAAAAACGCCGCGAAAACGGCGCGAAAAACGCAGCGAAAAATGCGAGTTGGTAAAAAAACGTCTGAAAAGCAGGGTCTGTTTTCCCTTGAAAACAGCTCTGGATTTTCAGACGTTTTTGTTGACTACGTGTGAACATACCCTCACACCCAGTTGGTAAAAAGTAAAAACACGCCCAGTCGTCCATTGAGAAACTCATTAGCATAAATCGAAAATTGCTCATAACTTGCTAAAAAATGATCGTTTTTCAAAATAAAAACCACTGCTGTTATCTACATTACAGCGCCAATCAGATTATGTAGGAGATAGGGCACTTATTATCTGGTGACAGAGCCTCTTTAAACAGTTAGTATATACATGATTAGACATTGTTCTAATTTTTTTAATTTTTTCACGTCAGGAAATATTTCCATGTTCTGGTCACTAGAGGGAGCAATTCCCAAAATTGCAGCATTGGCATGTGGTAAAGCAACCTCATTGCTTTATGCTGCAAAATTGGAGAAGACACACTCGCTCTAGTATGCTCAATTAATCCCCCTCCTGGAATGTTCAAACCTCCTACACTGTGTGCCGCCATTTTTTGAGTGAATGCACTGTGTAGTAGGCTCACATACAGTGGTAATCACACAGTAAAACACGAACATGCACAAACATAACTTACCTGCTCCTGCCGCCGCCGCTGCCGCCGCTCCCTCCGCTTCGTCCGCTCCCTCCACTCCTAGTCCTTGCTTCTGAACGCATGTCCGGAAGCCGCGACCGGAAGTAGTCATCTTACTGTCCGGCCGCTGCTTCCGGTCCACAAGAAAATGGCGCTGGATGTCGCTTGTCCGAAGAACTTCCTTTTGGACTGTGTGGGAGCGGGGCATGCGCCGTTCCCACACAGACGGCGTACACCATAGTGAATGGAACGGCTCCTGTTCGCATTCTCTATGGGGATGTATGTGCCGTATTCCATCTCTGTATGTGTCGTTAATCGACACATACAGAGATGAAAAAAATATGGCAGCCCCCATAGAGAAGTAAAAGAAAGAAAAAAGTAAAACACAAATAAATAAAATTTCTTTTAATAACACACTAAAAGCAAATTGTTATTAAAAAAAAATTCCGCGACACCTGTCCTTTAACTCCTTAGTGTCTAAGCCTGTTTTGGCCTTGTGGACACAGCCGACTTTTGCATGTGTTACTTTATGTGGTAATAACTCCAGAATGCTTTTGCCTGTCCAAGCGATTCTGAGATTGTTTTCTCGTGACATGTTGTACTTTATGATACTGAAAAAATGTTGTCGTTAAATTCAATATTTATTTGTAAAAAACACCAAAATTTTGAGAAAATTAGCAAAAATCTGCATTTTTCTAAATTGTAATGTATCTGCTTGTAAAACAGATAGTAATACCACACAAAATAGTTACTAGTTAACATTTCCCATATGTGTACTTTATGTTTGCATCGTTTTTTGAACGTCCTTTTATTTTTCTAGGACGTTACAAGGCTTAGAACTTTAGCTAGAATTTCTCGCATTTTGAAGAAAATTTCAAAAGGCTATTTTTTCAGGGACCAGTTCAGTTCTGAAGTGGCTTTGAGGGCCTTATATATTAGAAAGTCCCAATAAATCACCCCATTTTAAAAACTGCACACCTCAAAGTATTCAAAATAGCATTCAGAAAGTATTTTAACCCTTTAGGCATTTCACAGGAAATAAAGAAAAGTAGAGGGGAAATTTACAAATTTCTATTTTTTTTTTAATGAAATTCATTTGTAATACATTTTTTCTGTAACACAGAAGGTTTTACGAGAGAAACGCAAATCAATATTTATTGCCCAGATTCTGCAGTTTTTAGAAATATCCCACATGTGGCTCTAGTGTGGTAATGAACTGAAACACAGGCCTCAGAAGCAAAGGAGCACCTAGTGGATTTTGGGGCCTCTATTTTATTAGAATATATTTTAGGCACCATGTCAGGTTTGAAGAGGTCTTGTGGTGCCAAAACCGTGGAAACCCCCAAAAAGTGACCCCATTTTGGAAACTGCACCCCTCAAGGAATTTTTCAAGAGGTATAGTTAGCATTTTTAGCCCACAGATTTGCTAAATTTATTGGAACTGGTCTGTGAAAATGAAAATCTACTTTTTTTCTGAAAAAACATACTATGTTTTAGTTTTTACAAGGAATAAAGGAGAAAAAGCACCCCAACATTTGTAAAGCAATTTCTCCCGATTACGGCAATACCCCATATGTGGTAATAAACTGCTGTTTGGACCCACGGCACGCCTCAGAAGGGAACGAGGGCTATTTGGATTTTGGAGCGCAGATTTTGCTGGAATGGTTTTTAGTGCCATGTCGTGTTTGCAAAGCCCTGGAGGGACCATAACAGTGGAAACACCCCAAAAGTGACCCCATTTTGGAAACTACACCCCTCAAGGAATTTTTCTAGGGGTATAGTTAGCATTTTGACTCTACACGGTTTTTGCTGAATTTATGGGAATTATGCCGTGAAATTGAAAATCTAAATTTTTTCTAATAAAATGTAGTTTTAGCTCAGATTATTTCATTTTTACAATAGATAAAGGAGAAAAAACACCCCAATATTTGTAAAGCAAACTCGTCTGAGCACAGCAATACCCCATATGTGGTAAGAAACTGCTGTTTGGACACATGGCGGAAGTTAGAAAGGACGGAGCGCCATTTGACTTTTGGAGCTCAAGTTTTGCTGGAATGGTTTGCGGCCCCAGGTCACATTTGCAAAGCCACTGAGGGGCCAAGATAGTGCAAACGCGGCAAAAGTGACCCCATTTGGGAAACTATACCCCTCGTGGAATTTATCTAGCGGTATAGTGAGCATTTTGACCCCACAGTTTTTTTGCTGAATTATTGGAATTATGCAGTGAAAATGAAAATCTACATTCTTTCCACTAAAATGTTGAATTTTTTTCATTTTCACAAGTAATAAAGGAGAAAAAGCACCCCAACAATTGTAAACCAAATTCTCCCGAGTACGGTAATACCCCACATGTGGTCATAAACTGCTGCTTGGATACACCACAGGGCTCAGAATGGCACGAGTGTTACTTGGCATGTAGATTTTGGTTGATTGTTTTTTGGGCGCCATGTCGCATTTGCAGAGCCCCTGAGGTACCCGTACAGTAGAAACCCCTGAGAAGTGACTCCATTTTGGAAACTATACCCCCCAGGGTAATCATCTAGGGGTGTACTGAGCATTTTGATCCCACAGGTGTTTCATAGATTGTATTAGAATGAGGCAGTATGAAAATGAAATAATTTTTTTTTCCCAAAAATATGTAGTTTTGCACCCAATTTTTTTTCTACAAGGGGTAATAGGAGAAAAAACAACACATAATTTGTTACCCAATTTCTCCCGAGTACGGCAATACCCCATGTGTGGCCCTAAACTGCTGTTTGAGCACATGGCAGAGCTCAAAATGGAAGGAGTGCCATGTGGCTTTTAGAGCACAGATTTTGCTGGACTGGTGTATGGGCGCCATGTCGCATTTGCAGAGCTCCCTTAGGTACCAGAGTAGAGTGTAAGACTCAGAGAAGTGACCCCATTTTGTAAACTACACCCCTCAAGGCATTTATCATTTGCCTGGACATATGACAGGGCTTAGGAGTGAAAGGCGCATGTGAGACCACAATGGCAGGGCTCTGGGGTCAAATAGTAAAACAAACCCCCAAGTAGTGACCCCCATTTTGGAAACTGCACCCCTGAAGGCATTTTATTAACGGGTGTAGTGAGCATTTTGACCACACAGGTTTTTTTTTTCTATAATAAATGAATGCTCAGTGGATGGTGCAAAGTGAAAATTGCAAATTTATACAGATATTTTGTGCCCAGTTCATGCCACTGAAGACAAATACCTCAAACTGTTAAGCGGGTTCTCCTGGGTATGGCGATGCCATATATGTGGACATAAACTGCCCGTTGGGCACGCTGCAGGGCTCAGAAGGGAGGGAGCGCCATTTGGCTTTTGGAGCGCAGATTTTGCTTAGTGGTAGTTTTGTTTGGGGTTTTGCTGGTATTTCAGTTTATGATGTGGGGGCATATGTAATCTGTGCGGAGCACATCAGGGTATAATAATGGGGTAAATAAATAATAATTCATAGATATGTGGCCGGTGTCGCACTGATAAATGGTGCCAGATCTTATCCGCTTTTGGAACACTCTGCACATTTTGCATCGCCATATTCTAAGCCAGAACTTTTTTTTTTCTCCACCGGAGCTGGGTGAGGGCTTATATGTTGCGGGACAATCTGTAGTTTTCATTGGTACCATTTTGGGGTACATGCGATTTTTTTGATCACTTTGTATTAAATTTTTTTTGGCAAGCAAGGTGACCAAAAACCTGCAATTCTGATGTTTTTTATAAAAAAATTTTTACGCCGTTCGCCATGCACTATGAATGATAATTTTACTTTATTCTGCGGGTCGGTACGATTATGGCGATACCAGATGTATATAGTTTATCTTATGCTTTGCAGCGTCTGCACAATAAAATCACTTTTGTTTCAAATTTATTTTTTGTGTCACCATATTCTGAGAGCGATAACTTTTTTATTTTTCCGTCAAAAAGCTGCGGGAGGGCTTGTTTTTTGCGGGACGGGCTTCAGGTTTTTAATGGTATAATTTTGGGGTACATGCAACTTTTAGATCCCTTTTTTTATTCTGTTTTGCGAGGGGTAGTGACTAACAAACAGCGATTCTGGAATAGTTTTTTTATTACATTTTTTTACGGTGTTCACTGTACGGGTAAAATAGCATGATATTTTTATAGTTTGGGTCGTTACGGACGCGGGGATACCACATATGTGTACTTTTTTTATGTTTTTTTGTTTTTCCTATAATAAAAGACTTATTATAGGAAAAAAGGCTGTTATAGTGTTTTTTTTAACTTATTTTTTTAATGAAACTTATTATTTTTTTACTTTTTTACAACATTTTTATTAACTTGTTTTAAAAATGTTTGTGTCCCACTAGGGAACTTGAAGTCATGAAGCCCTGATCGCTATTCTAATACACTGCACAACCTACATAGTGCAGTGTATTAGAGCTGTCAGCTATTCACTGACAGCAAGCCTATCAGGCTTCGCCTCCCGGCGGGGCCTAATAGGCTTCCGTACTAGGAAGCGATTGTTAGGCTACGGTTGCCATAGCAACCATTGGAACACCCGCGGGGGTTAATCGGCCGTATCGGAGCCTAGAACCGGACCTGGCCGTTAGAGCACGATGTCAGCTGTGACAAACATCTGACACCCGCGCTTGTGGCAACCATCGTGGTTGCCGACAGGCTACAAGACACCGATGCATCGAACGCGTTGATTGATGCATCGAAAAAGTTAATCGGCCGGATTGGAGCCTAGCTCCGGTCCTGGCCGTTGCAGAGGGGTGCCGGATAGCTGATAACTGGCGGTGATGGCGCTGGCTCAAGCTGAGCCAGCGCCATCACATACACCACGTCATGGAGCTGTGATTGGTCATAAACAGTTGACGGCACAGTTCTGTCACCTTGTCCTTTGACAGGGTGACAGTTTTTAGCCAGAACGCACCGGTACGTCCCTGTGCCTTAAAGCACTTTAATGCAGGACGTACCGGTGCGTCCTGGTGCGTTAAGGGGTTAAAGAACTACAATTTAAAAAAGGAAAGGTGCCAAGCTTTCATGAAAATCACAGTACTCCTAACCATGACAATTCTACTGCTTATATGTACAGAGATTAAGTGGCAGTATACTTTATGAATGGTGCTAAAATAGCCAAACCTATATAGAATGTGTGTGTGTGTAGTCTCTCGGTTCAATGGTGATATTATGCCTCACAGTTATTGCATCGGATCCGGTGCCAATGGTTTCCGTTAGTCTCCGTTGTGCAAGGGTTCTGTCGTTTTGATGGAATCAATAGCGTAGTCGAAATCAATGGTGATGGAAACCTATGGTTTCCGTTTGTGTCTGTCAGGGCTCCGTTCCGATGGAAAGCTCATTTGGAACGGAGCCCTGACGCAGATGTGAACGAAGCCTAAATTCGCTGTGGAGCTTTGGCCATAGATTCAGTAAAAGATAGGCCAAAACCTTACACTAATTCAACCCTAAGTAAAATGTTATGAAAAAGGCTCAATTCGACACTTAGGGTATGTTCACACATGGCAGATTTGTTGCAGAAATAACGGCAAATGTTCCGTTCATCTGTATAGGGTTTGCGGCAATCCATGCACGGGCTGCAGAAACATCCTTATTCAGATGTATGGATCTGATTTTCAGTGGCAGAAAGTTCTGCAACAAATCTGACAAGTGTGTACATTTACGGTACTAACTTTCTTTTAAAAAGTAAGATAAGACATTTAGGTAAATCCTCCCATGAGAATATTTTGTTATATAAAATTGATTTGAAAATTGGTGGCAGATGTTCTTTAAGGCAGGAAATACACATGCAATTTTTGAAGCAATTTTTGGTCCACTTTCTTTAGCTGAAGCCAGAAGTGGACGGAAAAAGGACAGGAAGGGAACGTATTAGGCCCTGTTCACATCATGCTTGTGATGTATGTTTAGCGTGTATGCCAGGAAAGCTCCCAATGTACACTCTAAACATGTCAAGAGGGCTACATTAGCCTGACAGGGGCCAAAAGAGTGTCCTTTTGGCCTCCGTCGGGCTGGTATTTGTCGCTAAACCTATAAAACGGGATCCTGCAAAAATGTATACCGCGCGGTACTTTTTTTTTAACATGGTAGCCTATGGGTGACGTATGCTCCTGTATGACAAATGTCACAGGCATCCGTTAAATATATGTCATGAGCTTTTCATGATGTCTACGTTAAATGGATGCCATGAAGGAGTATGGGTGTCTAAGGCATCCGTCACCCATATACCATTATGGGATTTGTTTAACCCCTTGACGACCAAGCTCATTTTGGCCTTCAGGACCAGACCCATTTTTTCAAATCTGACATGTGTCACTTTATGTGGTAATAACTTGGGAATGCTTTTACCTATCAAAGCGATTCTGAGATTGTTTTCTCGTGACTTATTGTACTTTTTGATAGTGGAAAAATTTGGTCGATAAATTCAATATTTATTAGTGAAAAACACCAAAATGTAGTGAAAAATTTCAAAAATGTGCATTTTTCTAAATGTAAATCTATCTGCTTGTAAGACAGATAGTAATACCACACAAAATTGTTTCTAATTAACATCCCCCATTATCTACATTAGATTGGCATCGTTTTTTGAACATCCTTTTATTTTTCTAGGATATTACAAGGCTTAGAACTTTAGCAGCAATTTCTCACATTTTCAAGAAAATTTCAAAAGGCTATTTTTACAGGGGCCAGTTCAGTTGTGAAGCGGCTTTTAGGGCCTTATATATTAGTAACCACTAATAAGTCACCCAATTTTAAAAACTTCACCCCTCAAAGTATTCAAAACAGCATTTAGAAAGTTTCTTAACCCTTTAGGCGTTTCACAGGAATTAAAGCAACGTAGGGGTGAAATTTTCAAATGTATTTTTTTTTTGCATTAATTCATATTTAATCTATTTTTTTTTGTAACACAGAAGGTTTTACGAGAGGAATGCAACTCAATATTTATTGTCCAGATTCTGCAGTTTTTAGAAATATCCCACATGTGGCCCTAGTGCGGTAATGGACTGAAGCACCAGCCTCAGAAGCAAAGGAGCATCTAGTGGATTTTGGGCCTTCTTTTTATTCAAAAATATTTTAGGCACCATGTCGCGTTTGAAGGGCTCTTGCGGTACCAAACCAGTGGAAATCACACAAAAGTGACCCCATTTGGGAGACTACACCCCTGAGAAAATTGTCTAGGGGTATAGTGAGCATTTTGACTCCGCAGGTTTTTTACAGAAATTATTGAAAGTAGGCCATGAAAATGAAAATCTACATTCTTTCAAAGAAAATGTAGGTTTAGCTAATTTTTTATAATTTCCACAAGGACTAAAGGAGAAAAACATTTGTAAAGCAATTTCTCCCGAGTAAAACAATACCCCACATGTGGTAATAAATGGCTGTTTGGACACACGGCAGGGCTTAGAATAGAAAGAGTGTCATTTGGCTTTTGGAGCTCAAATTTAGCAGGAATGGTTTGCGGAGGCCATGTCACATTTGCAAAGCCCCTAAGGGACCAAAACAGTGAAAACGCCAAAAAAAGTGACTCCATTGAGAACACTACACCCCTTGAGGAATCCATCTAGGGTGTAGTGAACATTTTGATCCCGAAGGTGTTTCATAGATTTTATTAGAATTGGGCAGTGAAATAAAAAAAAAAACATTTTTCTTCAATAAGACGAAGTTTTAGCTAAAGAAAAAACATTTTCTCAACAAATAAAGGAAAACAGAACCCCCAACACTTGTAAAGCAATTTCTCCAGAGTACGGCAATATCCCACACGTGGTCATAATCTGCTGTTTCTGCACACAGTAGGGCTCAGAAGGGAAGGAGCGCCATTTGCTTTTGGAGTACAGATTGTGGTGCATTTGGTTTCTGGGCGCTATGTCGCATTTGCAAAGTCTCTGTGGGACCAAAACAGTGGATCCCCCCCAGAAGTGACCCCATTTTGGAAACAACACCCCTCAAGGTATTCACCTAGGGGTGTAGCGAGCATGTTAACCCCTCAGGTGTTTGCAGCATCGATTGCACCCTTATTTCTGCCAGAGTGAAAAGGGGATTTTTTCCATAGATATGCCAATATGTGGTGTCCAGTTTGTGCCACCATAACAAGACAGCTCTCTAATTATTATTCAGTGTTTCCCGGTTTTAGAAACACCCTACATATGGCCCTAATCTTTTGCCTGGACATTCGACAGGGCTCAGGAGTAAAAGAGCACCATGTAAAATTGCACAGACTTACACAGTATTGGTTCACAATTGCAGAGGCTCTGATGTGAAATAATAAAAGAAACCCCTAAGAAGTGACCCCATTTTGGAAACTGCACCCCTCAAGGCATTTATTAAGGAGTGTAGTGAGCATTTTCACCCCACAGGTCTTTTCCATAAATTATTGCGCTGCGGAAGGTGCAAATTAACATTTTTCCCTAGACATGCCAATTCAGTGGCAAATATGTCGTGCCCAGCTTATACCACTGGACACACACACACCAAAAATTGTTAAAAGGGTTCTCCCGGGTATGGCGATGCCATATATGTGGAAGTAAACAGCTGTTTGTGCACACTGTAAGGCTCAAAAGGGGAGGAGCGCCATTTGGCTTATGGACCATGAGATTTGCTTGGTAGTAGTTTTATTTGGAGTCAGTGGCGTAACTACCGCCGTAGCAGCAGTAGCGGCTGCTACGGGGCCCGGGGCATGAGGGGGCCCGTGTCGCCTACCGGCACGGCCCCCACCATGGCCGGAGGCTCCGCTAGCAGCCGCTATGGCTGCTACTGCGGGACGCCACAGAACACTACGGCGGAGCAGGGAGGTATCTCCCCGCTCTGCCATTAACTGGTTCCCGACCGCTGGCTGTATTTTTACGGCCAGCGGTCAGGGTCCTTAAAACCCGAGCCATAGACTTTCTACGGCTCGGGTTTTAACTTGCTGCCCGCGCGATCGGGCAGCTGAATGTCGGGTCTCCGGCTGTCAGTGACTGCCGGGGACCCTGAGGAGAAGACAGAAGCAGCTATTCTGCTTCTGTCTTCTCCGATGTCTTCTTACACAGCGTTCAATGAACGCTGTGTATAGGAATAGAGACAGCAGCGGCGCTGTCTCTATTCCTCCCGGTGATCATGTGACTGGTCACATGATCACCGGGTGCCGTTACTGACAGACTGCTGCTGGGTCTTACTAGACCCAGCACAGCCCTATTAGTGACAATCGTCACTATGAGAGGGCTGATTTCCCCTGTAACTGGGGCTGCTGTGCAGCTCCAGTTACAGTGGAAAAACATGGTGTAAAAGAAAGAAAAAAATATATATAAAGTTCCCCAAAGGTCTTCTTTGACCTTTGAGGGACAGACCATAGTAATAAAAAAAGAATAAATTAAAGTGCAAAAAAAAATGTAAATAATAAATACACATAAAATACCCACCCCAAAAAAAAAACATCCCCCCCCACCAAACATTGACGTAACGCTAGCGCTGACCCAATTACCCTAATATAGACATGTAATATATAAAGATTTACGGTAGACAATGACGATCACAAATAAAAGGTCTATTTTAGGGTAAAACGATGTTATTACCCAAAAAAAAATAGCTGAAATGTAAAAAAGCTTATTTTTTTACTATTATTTTCAAACTTTATGAATAAAAATTCTAAAATAGCAAAAAAGGTGTGTATAAAAACGATAAAAAATGAAACCTGCATTGTCTACGGAAAAAAACATCGCAAAAATCACGTCGTTAGCACAACAAATAAAAAAGTTATAGCCATTTAATTAACACGTGCTAAAAATGGCTAAATGGTGTCTGGTCCTGAAGGCGCAAAATAGAGCAAAAGACATGTATCCCCTCTCCACAGGATATCTGCAGGACAGGGGATACATGAGTGATCGCTGGCAGGGATAGGGAGAACGGGGGACTGAAAGTCCCCTGAAGTTCTCCATCACAAACCTCGGACTTCCGGGGTCTGTGTCGGCAGCTCCGGAGAAATGAATGGAGCGCCGGTCGTGCTTGTGCGCATGCGTGACCAGCGCTCCTTTCATTTTTATTGAGCTGCGCAGACGCCGGAAGTCAGAGGTTAGTCATGGAGAACTTCAGGGGACTTTCAGTCCCCCGTTCTCCCTATCGCTGCCAGCGATCACTCATGTATCCCCTATCCTGTGGATAGGGGATACATGTATTTTGTAGGACACACTGTAGGTCGCATTTTTTTGGGAGGGTGGACGCTGTATGGCGTTCCCTACAGGGGGGGGGTGGCTGTATGGCGTTCCCCACAAGGGGGGGTGGCTGTATGGCGTTCCCTACAGGGGGGGAGCTGTATGGCGTTCTCTACAGGGGGGGCTGTATGGCGTTCTCTACAGGGGGGCTGTATGGCGTTCTCTGCAGGGGGGCTGTATGGCGTTATCTACAGGGGGGCTGTATGGCGTTCTCTACAGGGGGGCTGTATGGCGTTCTCTGCAGGGGGGCTGTATGGCGTTATCTACAGGGGGGCTGTATGGCGTTCTCTACAGGAGGATGTATGGCACTATCTACAGAGGGGGGCTGTATGCCGTTATCTACAGGGGGGGCTGTAAAAAAGGCACTATCTACAAGGGGGGGGGGGTTGTGTGACACCCAGGGGAGGGGGGGGGCCCCAGTGAAAAGTTTGCTATGGGGCCCAGTCTTTCCTAGTTACGCCCCTGTTTGGAGTATTACTGGTGTTTCCGTTTATAATGTGGGTAATATATGTGAGCTGGGCAGAGTACATCAGGGGCAGTCAGGTGGTATAATAATAAGGTAAAAAAAATATATAAAATAATCCATAGATGTGTGTTACGCTGTGACACAATCCTTGCTGCGCAGGCCGGTGTCGCACTGATAAATGTCCTTCCTTATCCCCCTTTTAGTCCACACTCGGCACCTTTGCAGTTTGGGGAATTTTACTGGGAAGTGTTGTCCTGGTATAACACGGGCACCCTTTCTTCCAGCAGATATGTTTGGGCCCTCCCCTTCCTGGTTCCCTAATTTTAGTGTCTTGATAATTGACCTCTTGAAACACAAGAAATGTTCTCCTCGGGCTGCACAACTGGATATTTTTCTTTCCTGACTTATTGGAGCCTTAACTTATTTTATTTTTTCATAGACGTAGTGGTATGAGGTCTGTTTTTTTGTGGGACGAGCTGTAGTTATTATTGGTACCATTTTGGGGTACATGCGACTTTTTGATCACTTTTTATCCTTTTTTTGGGAGGCAAGGTGACAAAAAAAACAGCAATGCTGCCATAGTTTTTTAGTTTTTTTTATACAGCGTTCACCATGCGTTATAAACTACATGTTACCTTTACTCTGCGGGTCAGTACGATTCCAGTGATACCAAATTTATAGCACTTTTTAATGTTTTACAACTTTTTGCACAATAAAATTACTTTTGTAAAGAGAATGTATTTTTTTTCTGTCGCCAAGTTGTGAGAGCCATAACTTTTTAATTTTTTCGTCGATGGAGCTGTATGATGGCTTTATTTTGGAGATGAGCTATAGTTTTTATACGTACCATTTTTGGATACATGAGAATTTTTGATCACTTTTTTTATTTCAATTTTTGGAAGACAAAGTGACCAAAAAAACAGCAATTATGGCAGTGTTTTTTAGTTTTTTTTTACTGCTTTCACTGCGCGGGATAAATAACATAATATTTTTATAGTTCAGGTCGTTACGGTCACAGCGATACAAAATATGCATGGTTTATTATTTTTTTCAATAATAAATGACTTGATAATGGAAAAAGGGGGAGATTGTGTATTATTTTATTACTTGAAACTTTTCTTGTATTTTTTACAACTTTTATTTAGTCCCACTAGGGGACTTGAAGGTCCAACTGTTTGTTTGATGTTCTAATACATTGCACTACCTATGTATTGGAACTGTCAGTTGTTCACTGACAGCAAGCCGATCAGGCTCCGCCTCTGGGCGGGGCCTAATCGGCTTCCGTAATGGCAGACAGGAGGCCATTGTTAGGCCTCCTGTTGTCATAGTAGAAGTCGCCTGCCTTGCTATCGCATAGCAGGCTGCCGATTTGCTACAAACCGCTAAGATGCAGTGATCACAATGGATCGCTGCATCAAAGGGGTTAATGGCAGGAATCGGAGCTAGCTCCGGTTCCTGCCGATAGATCGGGGTGTCCGCTGTAACATACAGCAGACACTGACTGCTGATGACGCCGGCTCACCTTCTGAGCCGGAAGCTGAGCCGGCGCCATCTTGCTGATGGTACCGGAAGCCTTTTAGGCCTCGCCGGCGAGCGGGGCATATGAGGTTTCTATTGCTGGCAGACCGGGAGGTAAGTATTGGGCCTCCGATCATCTTTGCAGCCACCGGCATCCCAGTGATCACGTTGCTGGGGTGCCGGTGTCTAAACACTCCTCAAATGCTGCAATCTCTATTGAACGCAGCATCTGAGGGGGTTAATCGGCCGGATCGGATGCTAGCTCCGGTCCTGGCCGATACCTCAGGGTGCCAGCTGTAACATACAGCTGTCACCCGGCGGTGATGGTGCGGGCTCAGCTCCTGAGCTAGCTCCATCTCCTTCGCGTACAGTAACGCGAAAAGGCGTTAAGACACCAGTTACTGTACGTGATTGGGTGGGAAGGGGTTAATGTATACATAATAAAAAGGTCATAACAGTTCATGACGTAAACAGTCGAGTTACATTATGACCACCTCCTACTTTCGACATCGGCAGCGCATAGCCCATGAAGGAAGTGATGTGTCGTGGGCTTGCTTGCTAGGTACAGTATATAAGGTGTGCGATAGGCTGTCTCAACACATATCACTCATTGTTGCCATGGGTAAGAGGGGCGATTTATCAGAGTTGCAAAAAGGGATGATTATTGGCTTTCGGGCCAAGGGTGGCAGTATTTCTCAAACCGCAGTTTGTAAATTGTTTGCATGCTGCTGTTGTGAAACTGTATCGTGAGTGGACAAATGGCACTATTGGGAATAACTGATGTGGAAACTGCGTAGCACCACGTGCCATTGATGTGAGAGGTGAATGTCAGCTGCAAAGGTGCGCAAGGGCCGAACGACACGCTACAGTGGAGCAGCTCACTGTGAAAATCAACCAGGGGGCTACCAGACATGTGTCTAAAACTACAGTTCAGCAAACCCTACTGCGTATGGTGATCCAAACCAGATGGATGGTCACTGCTCCTATGCTAACAAAGGTGCATCGGAAAAAAAAAAAGGCTTCAGTTTGCACAGCAGTATTGGAATTGGACCACCGATGATTGGCAAAGGGTTGCCTTTTCCAATGAGTCACGTTTTCTGCTTCATTGAACAGATGGACCTTGGCGTATCAGACGAGAAACATCAGACAACAAACACCCTGCAACCATTGCTTGAAGAACAACAGCTGGTGACGGCAGCATTAGGCCTTATTCAGACGAACATATACGTTTTACGTCTGCAAAAAACGGAGCGTATTTCATGCATTTCAGTTCCGTGTGGTATCAGTGTGCTTTCCGTGTGGTGTCAGTGTTCCTGGGTTTTTTTTCTCATCATTTCTTTAGCAACAAGTGCGTGAAAAACGTGGACATTGGCTTCAATGGGTGACGTGGTCTGCAGAAACGGACCAAAATAGGACATGCAGTGAGTTTCACGCAAGGGGCACACGCTGCGTGAAAACCCTCAAACGTATGAATAGCCCCATTGAATTGCATAGGTCCGTGTGCTGTCTGGATTTTTTTAACGGACAGCACACGGACGTATAATATGCCTGTCTGAATAAGGCCTTATGGTCTGGCGAATCTTTTCATGGCATTCTCTGGGCCCACTTATCCATGTGGAAGGCACTACGAACCGATTTGGGTATGAATCCATCGCATTGCAGGTCACGTCCACCCATACATGCTGTTTATCTTCCCTGGTGGCAGATGGAATCTTCCAGCAAGACAATGCGACATGTCACACGGCTAGAAATGTCAGACAGTAATTGGAAGAGCACGACCAAGACTTCCAAGCACTTCCCTGGCCCCCTAATTCGCCAGACTTGAACCCAATTGAGCATCTGTGGGACCACCTCGATCGTCTTGTTCGCTCTATGGATCCTCCCCCACGCACCCTCCAGCAAATGTGGGATGCGCTGCAGTCAGCGTGGCTACAGATACCTGAGACAATCTACCTGCACCTTATTGAGTCACTCCCAGCCCGTCTAGCTGCTGTCAATGCTGCACACGGCAGTTACTCTGGATATTAGATGCTGGTCATAATAATGTGACTCGACTGTGTATGTTAAGGCTGGGTTCACACGACCTATTTTCAGACGTAAACGAGGCGTATTATGCCTCGTTTTACGTCTGAAAATAGGGCTACAATACGTCGGCAAACATCTGCCCATTCATTTGAATGGGTTTGCCGACGTACTGTGCAGACGACCTGTAATTTACGCTTAGTCGTTTGACAGCTGTCAAACGACGACGCGTAAATTGACTGCCTCGGCAAAGAAGTGCAGGGCACTTCTTTGCCACGTAATTTGAGCTGTTCTTCATTGAACTCAGTGAAGCACAGCTCAAGATTTACGAGCGTCTCAGAGCGTCTCAGACGCCTCGTAAATTACGAGGAGGAGCATTTACGTGTGAAACGAGGCAGCTGTTAACAGTCTGTCTTTTCACACGTAAATGCCTCTCATCGTGTGAACATACCCTAAATGGATACCATAATAGACTATGGATGATGAATGCCACTGTTAGGCAACCATCACAGCATATGTTTAACGTATACATCGAGAGCTTTTCTCGACATATATGTTAAATGTTAGCTAAAAACGTGATGTGAATGGGGCCTTAGTCTATACTTTATATTTACCGCTTCCTTTTGCATCCACTTCTGGCTTTGGCTCCAAAAACTGCATGTGTGATTTCAGCCTAAGGGCTGATTCAGACGTGCGTGGCGTTTTTGCACACGAAAAACACGCGGCGTTTTGCCTGCGCAAAAGCCACTTACCTGCTCCGTGAGGCAGCAAGATATGATGCGCGGCTGCATGCTTTTCGCGCAGCCGCCATCATTATGACACGCCATTCGGATATTTGTAAACAGAAAAGCACGTGGTGCTTTTCTGTTTACAGTCATCCTTTTGACAGCTGGTGCGCGAAACAGGCAGTCCGCACGGAAGTGATTCCGTGCAACCTGCGTGGTTTTCATGCACCCATTGACTTCAATGGGTGCGTGATGCGCAAAATACGCCGAGATATTGACCATGTCGCGCTTTTTGCGCAGCGGACAAACGCTGCGCAAAAAGCACGGACTGTCTGTACTGCCCCATAGACTTGTATTGGTCTGTGCGTGGCGCGTGAAAACCACACGGCCCGCATGGACGCAATACACGTTCGTGTGAATCCAGCCTAAGGGTATATTTAGAAAGTGCAGTTTCGGTGCAGTTTTTAAAGCCACAACCAGAACTGGGTTAAAAAAAAAGAGACAGAGGAATAATTCTTATATACTTCCGCTCAGTTTACAATCCACTTCTGGTTGTGCCTTCAAAAACCGCACCGTGTGAATAAGGCCTTAGCGACAATCTATATATGCTGTTCGTATTTTCTGGTTTAAAAAGCAGGATCAAACAGGGAACAAATCTTAAAGGAACAGTGTCATCACAATATTTTTTTTAATATGTTAAAGATGTTAGTGCTTTATTAAAAACTTTTATATTTATTTGTGTGTTTGTGTTTTACTTTTTCTTATTTTTACACTTTTTCTTCCCTATGGGGGCTGCCATTTTTTTTTCCATTTCTGTATGTGTCGATTAACGACACATACAGACATGGAATACGGCAGCCACAGTCCCATAGGGACTGCGAACGGGGCCCGTTCCATCCACTAACATGTAAATTTTTCCTCTTGTAGCTGATCTTGTGTTTTGAGGGGGAAAAAAGGCAGGCAGCAGAAGCAGCAGCACCACCACCACCACCACAAGTGCTGTTACGTGCTCATGGCATGGAACGGTTTAAGCAATTAGTAACATTTCAGTGTTAAAGGCTTTTATCAGGAGCTGCAGAAATCCTGAAACAGGAGATGTCAGTTAGGGTATGTTCACACGGCCTATTTACGGACGTAATTCGGGCGTTTTTGCCCCGAATTACGTCCGAAAATAGCGCCTCAATAGCGCTGACAAACATCTGCCCATTGAAAGCAATGGGCAGACGTTTGTCTGTTCACACGAGGCGTAATTTACGCGCCGCTGTCAAATGACGGCGCGTAAATAGACGCCCGCGTCAAAGAAGTGACCTGTCACTTCTTTGGCCGTAATTGGAGCCGTTATTCATTGACTCCAATGAATAGCAGCGCCAATTACGTCCGTAATTGACGTGGCGTTCAAGCGCCTGCACATGCCGTTACGGATGAAATTACGGGGATGTTTTCAGGCTGAAACATCCCCGTAATTTCAGCCGTAACGGACGCCCTCGTGTGAACATACCCTAAGGGTATGTGCACACACACTAATTACGTCCGTAATTGACGGACGTATTTCGGCCGCAAGTACCGGACCGAACACAGTGCAGGGAGCCGGGCTCCTAGCATCATACTTATGTACGATGCTAGGAGTCCCTGCCTCGCTGCAGGACAACTGTCCCGTACTGTAATCATGTTTTCAGTACGGGACAGTTGTCCTGCAGCGAGGCAGGGACTCCTAGCATCGTACATAAGTATGATGCTAGGAGCCCGGCTCCCTGCACTGTGTTCGGTCCGGTACTTGCGGCCGAAATACGTCCGTCAATTACGGATGTAATTAGTGTGTGTGCACATACCCTAACACAGACGGTTAGTGCATACAATTTGTGAGGCAGTTATAAAATTGGCTGTCATCTGCAGCTAGGAATACACAGCTGGGCACTCTGTATACTCCTGGATGCCCAGCACCAGCATGTTAGACTTGAGTAAAATCATTTTTGAAGGTTGAGGCATCTTTATTTATTTGTCTATGTAGGGGAAATATATGCTATATGGCTAATAGTAAGTGGAATCCAAATGATTGAGTTTAGGTGTTTCATACATACCTATTACGAAATGGTGCATAAAACTCAGCACGCATCTCCATAGATAAATATTGGTAGTAGTGAAGAGCTCTCTAACTTTAAATGTGTCACTGGTCATATTATACCACTTTTGCCAAAAGTCAGTTTTTGACATTTCTGATCTGCAAACACACAGAGCGGGTGTAAAAGTTACCTATCCTCCTGATGCATTATCACTACAGTTTTAAACTGTCTCTGGAAGTTATGTCAGCACAAGAACTAAGCAGCGGGAGCTTCGTGAAATAGGTTTCCATGGAGCAGCTGCACACGAGCATAGAATTACCATTCACAATGCCAAGTGTCGGCAATAGTGATGTAAAGCACGTCACTATCGGACTCTGGAGCAGTGGAAACGTGTTCTCTGGAATGATGAATCATGTGTCAATATCTGGCAGTCCGAGGAATGAGTTTGGGTTAGGCAGAAGCCAGGAGAATGCTACCTACCAGATTGAATAGTGCCTACTGTAAAATTAGGTGGAGGAGGGGTAATGGTATGAAGGTTTGGGCTAGGGTTCTTATTACCAGTGAAGGGTACAGAATACAAAGCCATTTTAGACAATTGTATGCTTCCAACTTTGTGGCAACAGTTTGGGGAAGGCTTTTTCCTGTTCTGTGCACAAATCAAAGTGAGAGGACCAGTGCTTTCTATGTGTAGAACTAAGTTCAACATGTTAGTTGCAAGCTAAAAAAAAGGACAGACTGAAGCTCCACTTTAAAAGGAACACTCCAAGGACAACGAGCCTGAGTGGGTGGAGCATGACATGGCCCAACAAAGTCTATCCTCAGTCCAGTGACATCACTTCCAGTATCAGTGGCCACAGAGTTTAGTCTCTTAATAGACTGACCTGTTGCAGTCACAGACGATGGGGGGGGAATTTACTAAGCAAAAATGTGTGTCAGATATCTGGCACAAAATGTGTCCAAAAAGAACTGCCATACATGCAGTGCGCCAAATTTATTATGTGTTTTAGACTGTGTTCACATCAGTGATGCCCTTCCGTTGAGGGGTTTCGTTGGATGTTTCCGTCAGGTTAACCCATCAATGGAAAGGCAAATGGAAACCTCAGTTTCCGTTTGCATCCCCGTTGATCTCAATGGTGACGGAAACCTAGCTAATGTTTCCGACAGGGTTGTCGTTTCTGTTTAAAACAACAGAACCCTGTCACAACAGTGACAAACGGAAACCTTTAGCAACATTTCAGTCACCATTGAGATCAACGGTGATGAAAACGGAAGCTAAGGTTTCTGTTTGCCTTTCCGTTGAGGGGTTAACTCAACGGAAACCTCAGACGGAAACCATCAACGGAAGGGCAGCGGTGATGTGACCAGGCCCTTAGACTTTGCACCTACATAGACAATTTTAAAAAGTGTCTAAAAAAAATAAAAAATAAAAAAGGCGTAGCTAAGAGGAGGCTTAAATTATGTTGGATTTATTAACCGCATAGCAAATTTGGTTGTCGCTAATGATGGTGTAAATTACGCCAGCCAAGTATCAGTGTAAAGGAAAAAGTTTTTATACAGTCTTTTTTAAGAAAGTATTAAACCCGTAACACATTGTCACATACATGTACACGTACATGAGAGGGGAAAACTGCTAAATAATGCAGAATAGAGTCTGCAGTGGGGAAAATTGGTAAATAATGCAGATTACAAGTCATATAATGGCCAGAAATAGTATTATTCCTCATGTACACACATATGACAGCTTATTGTGAAAAGTTAGGGACGCTTTAAGTTTTCTATGGACACTAAGGGTATGTTCACACACACTGTTTTCAGCCGTAATTCGGGCGTTTTACGCCTCTAATTACGCCCGAAAAAACGGCTCCATTACGCCTACAAACATCTGCCCATTGCTTTCAATTCGTTTTACGATGTTCTGTTCCCACGAGGTGTAATTTTACGCGTCGCTGTCAAAAGACGGCGCGTAAAAAGACGCCCGCGTCAAAAAACTGCATGTCACTTCTTGGGCCGTTTTTGGAGCCGTTTTTCATTGACTCTGTTGAAAAACAGCTCAAATAACGTCCGTAAAATACGCCGCGAAAAACGCGAGTAGTTACAAAAATGTCTGAAAATCAGGAGCTGTTTTTTAGGCGAAAACAGCTCTGTAATTTCTGACGTATTTTGCTACTGCGTGTGAACATACCCTTAGCCTCCAGTCCCCTGTCCTCCCTCTCCTTCCCATTTCATAGGATTGAGCATATTTTGTTAAAATTCCATAAAAACATGCATTAAAAAAAAAATGGATTGGCACAGTTTTGCCACGTTGATTTTTCAAGTTGTAAAAAAAATGTATAAAATAAAAAGTACTGAATAAAAAGCAAGTGTAAACGCAATTATAATTTCATCAGACACTTGCCACTGTTTATGTTGTGAATATGAAATATTGTATTTTTCACATATGCTGACATCTAGTGGTAAAAAAGAATACACTGGTTTGGTGTTTGTTTAAAAAAAAAAAATATAATAATCTAGTAAAAATTGAATAACCATCTAATTTTAATTGGGAGGATGCAATCATCGGTGGGAGACAGAGGCACCAGGACCCTGCCTGACGCTGCATTTTTTTAATGTCAAATGCAATTTTTGTCTGGAGATGCGGCCATAAGTTTAAATGTGCAGCCGGGAGACTGGGTATTTCTGTAGCCTAGGCCACTGTATGATGCCGGAAGGTTCTCCTGCAAAGCTCCTATGATAATTAAAAGGAGCTTTTCAGAAGAAGCTTCCAGAGTTGTATGGTTGCCTAGGTTACAGAACTGCCCGCTCTCCCGGCTGCACATTTAATCTTCTGGTGGGAGCACAAGCTGGCACAAAACTGGAGGTCCACTTTAATGACACACAGCGGAATATATTGCCTGACCAAGAAAGCAACATTTACACTGATGAAGCGAACACAGGACAGAGTTCGGGTATATTCACATGTGGCAGATTTGTTGGAGAAATTTCTACGACTGCACTATTCATCTGAATGGGATTTGCAGCAACAACCCCATTAACATGTATGGAACAGATTGGATGCAGAAATGTCTGCAAGTAATCTGCTACTTTTAGGGAACAGATTTATCTGGTGAGTGTGTTCCGGACTCTGTTATGGGGAGCAGCTCCACTGAGGACTGCGTCCAAGAAGTAAATACAGCATAATACATATTATTTAGAAAAGAAAATGAAGACATTCTGTGAACTAAACGCCATAAAGTTCATATTTCAGCCATAGATATCACATTTAATATAATTCATATTAAGGGCCTGTTCACATCAGCGATGGCTTTCCGTTCCCGGGGTTCCGTCTGAGGTTTCCGTCGGGTGAACCTCGCAACGGAAAGTGGTTTCAGTTTGACTTTCCGTTGCGGGGTTCACCCGACGGAAAGCCAACGCTAATGTGAACAGGCCCTTAGAGAACTTTCCTACCATCCACAATGTATAGTGCTATCCGTAATCTTTTTTTATCTTTTATATTTGGTTGCCAGTGGCTACAACCATTCTCATTGGCTGCACAAGATCTGCAACTTCTCACACTCACTCACACATACAAGACGTACGGAGGAGACAGATATTCTGAGATGCAGGAATTCTCCAACTTCACAGGTTCATTTCTTGCATTGCGTAATGGCTAAGTACAAGTGATCAGTAAACAGTAGATGGTGTGCGTATTTTTTTTAAGTTATATATAGTTCTTCAATCTATTTCTTATTGTCTATTGTGTTGCTAATGCTGGGGTAAGGCATGCCAGGGGAGCTGTAATTCAGGAAGGTTTGTTTGAGGTCACAGACACAGCGGGATCCACTGGGACACGAGACATCCCAAAAGAGATGAAAAAATGCTATGCTAGATGTCTTCTCTTGGCAAACGTTATTCCTATAAAATCTTGCGGGAGGCCTCCTTTAATTCTGTGAGCTTAAAAAAAAATGCTAAAGTGTCCTTTTAAGACGAATGTATGTAACGGGTATCAACGGGTTCTGCATTATTTGCTTACAAGGACAAAAAAAGTTACCACTTCTATATATGTTTCTGTAGGCCGATTCTAGTTGCCGTACTTGGTTGGATACATAATGAAAAACCTCAAGCATAAATTTATTCATGAACCCCATTAGGTTTGGCGTGTACTTTATATAGTGTAGGTACAATGTGAATCACTGGGGTTGCATTTCACCATATTGCCCTGGATGGTAAAACGATGTGCAGTGTCACCACACAGAAAGCATTGTAACCTGGTAAATATCCAGATTTGATAACATATACCATGATCAGACCTGCAATACTTCTGACCAATGGCATGGTGACCCAGCCTTGATATATGTTTGCATGTCTACTGAAGACCGCATACCAGGGATACACCAACTGTAACCGCCTTGACTATTTTCAGACGGGCACAAAACATCGTATCAGCAGATGACCACGTTTAGCCTTCGCACAAAATCATGTGCCAATTGCATGCTTGGACAAAGCATGAGACGGAGCCGATGTCAAGCATTGCGATAATTTCCATTACGGTCACAGCTGAAACACCACCCTTGGATAGGAGAGACGCTAATAGATAGAGGAGATACCTATTAGCATGTAATATTTCATTAACACCAGAAATCCACTCAGAAGGGACAGACTCTTCTTGTGCGGCCTTTGATGTGGGAGCAGTGTTGTTGGTGCCAGTTCCTGCTGACCTCATTACTGACACCTCAGGCTTCTAGAGCTGACATCCCCCACTCCTTTCCCTGTTCTCCATCTGTTCTCTCCTACTTACACCCCTCTACTCCCTCCCTTTCCCTCCAGCAGAGTTTGTTTCTCCCCAATTCTCAAATCGCCTCACATACACTATTCTGCAGTCTCTTCTATCTTTGCTGCATGGCGCGCCCGTCTTACTACCCCCACCTCCTATCTACCTTTGAACCTTTCTTCTCTCAGTTAGGTTTTTTGGCTGCTCTTTCCTAAAAGATGGGAAACAAGAGGTAGCACAGAATAGAGAGGGGGAGGTGTGCAAAGTGAGGGAGACAGTGGTGCTGAGGAGATTAAAGACAGGAAAAAACCTTAAATGGACAGCATGAGACCGACAAAAACAGTAAAGGCCTCTTCCTCCTCTCCTCTGGTATCCATGGTAACGTGTCACCCTCACACCTTCTGTCCCTGACATGTCACACAGCTCCTGGCTCTGTCCCCAGCCCCTGACATTGAGTGACAGTGGAAAGGGAAGTGCCTTGTACAGACAGAACTCCCAGCCATGTCGCTCGCGCACCTCCTATAGCCATCTACTTGCGCACAGTTATGCATCACCACACACTTTGAGGCATCTTTATATTCACACTGCACAATCTTCCCTGATCAAAATCAGGCTTATCGCTAGTCATATTATTCTGCAAATTTTCACGTTACTTAAAGCTTTGAGGTCACTAGAACAACTTGCATTTCCAGTGTTATGATTTTCACACCTTGTGTATGACCCATAATAAAGAAATAGCAATAAATACTAAAATTTAGATGCAGTTTTAGGTGATCAGCCAAGTATGTGCAGTAGGTACCTGGTATAAACAAGTTAAAGGCTATGTAAATCTTTGAATTGCATGTTTGTTGGTTTTGTTTTAATAAAAAGGTCAGTGTGATTTATGCAAATTTATAAATTGTTTTTATTAAAATTTCTTTTTTACTTTGAGAAAAAAACAAACAGTAAAAACTATTTTTGATAAAAACAATTTATAAAGTTGCGCCAAAATCACGGACTAACCTTTTTATTAAAAAAAAAAAAAGTCATTCAAAAAGGTTGACATAGCCATTAAAGACTCTTCCATCTAAACAAGCCATTCTCTAAAACGGCTGTTTTAGTCTAAATTTGGCAGAAGTTAAATTGACCCAAAAAAAAAAAAAAAGGAAAAAAAAAGTACACAAAAACGTCACATTTTAAAGGCTATTAGGTAGCAAATCAAAAAGAGAATTTTTTGGGGGCATTTATGTTCATTTTGACCACCAGTTGGCACTGTTTAACATCAGTCTGGCACACATTTTACTAGTTCATATGTTCATTGTATTTATTTTATTAGTACGCTATTCTTTTTGTGTCATGATCCTGACCTCTTCTTTCACTTGCAACTAGATAGAGGAAGCTATGGACTTTATTTTGTCACCATTAGAATTGAAAAGCCCCTGATGTCCAGGACTTGGGTACATACATAGGGCTGTTATGTGCTTTTTCTTTTTAAAGCTAAAACCAGAATTGGATATTAAAGAAAGGAGATGTCTTTTTGTTATATTTCTGCTTAAAATTCACGCCTAGTTTTGGCTGAAAAAAAACCAAAACACATCAAACGCGTCATAGCAATAACTGGTGATTTGCTTTACATCGTTTTCTGAATTGGTGCAGTAAGCACCTATTAAGCTGGCCATACACATTAGATAAAAGTCATTTGAAACCGCTGATTTCGGCCTACTATCTGATGTGTGGGACACCTCCAAACTCTCCCCCAACGGCAGAATTCTGGTAATGTATATTCATTGTCAGGACACTGCAGTAATGTTATAGTGTGTTTATGTGGCTGCACATTGCGATATAGCTATATCGCTATGCGCTGTGTAAATGAATGGAGAGAAGTGTATGATGCTGATTGGTCACTGATTGGTCAGCGTCATACACTCCTCTGTACAACACCCACTTGGTCATATAGTAAAACACGCCCAGTTGTCCATTAAAAAAACTCATTAGCATAAAGCTAATATAGGTCATAACTCCATCAAAAATTATTGTTTTTCTAAATAAATAACACTGCTGTAATCTGCACTACAGCGTCGATCACATCATGTACAATATAGGGCACTTATAATGTGGTGACAGAGCCTCTTTAAGCATGGAGAGTGTTGAAACTATTCAAGGTAATTTCATTGTCAATGTGGTCTGTGTGTAACAACCTTTCAGCACTCTGTACTGGATCAAATATGAGCTGTTTTGGGGGTGCTAGAGAACCTCTTTAATAGTAAATTAAACATTTTCACAGTAATTTGTTTTATAGTCGATTAGACCATGGACTATAGCTTGTCCACATTATTATTCCCACAGCAGGAAAATGGCTTCCCATCAATATGTTTGTTTTTTTCTTTTTGGTTTTACATTAACGGTAGAAATAAACCAATCCTTGTACATGTGATGAACTATGCCCCCATTGCTCCACAATAAATCCAATTAGCATAATAAATAGAATTCTCCCAACATTGAAGAATAGCCAGTGACTAAGCCTTTGCATCAAGTTGCTAAAACATACTCGCTCCTCCATACTTTGAAATGCAAGCACCTGAACTACCAGTCAAGAAAAGATTAACCCTTACACAAATAGGGTGGGACTTAGGGCCCATTTACATCGGCCAATTATCGGGCAAACCAGCGTTCACAGAACGCTAGTTGCCGATAATTGCCCTGTATAAACGGGGCATCGATCAGCCGATGAACGAGCAAACGCTAGTTCATCGACTGATTGTATCATTGGAAACGCCCAAAATATTTGTCATGATCAGGGAGACGCGCTGCCGACAAGATAGAAATGCATGGGGACGAGCGATCGTAGTAACGAGCGCTCGTCCCCATACATAGATCCTTGTGAAAGCAGCAAACGAGCGCTGATCAACAAGCTGTTTCGTTGATCGGCGCTCGTTTAGATGACCCACGTCGGGCTGTGTAAAAGTAGCGACAATATTTTGTCCATTTAAAGCTATAAAATCAGCTGATGAATGAGTGTTTGCTCGTTCATCTGCTGATCGTTGTCCTGTTTACACAGAGCAATTATCGGGAACGTACGTTCTGTAAACGCTCGTTTGACGGATAATTGACCGACGTAAAAGGACCCTTACAGAGGTTGTATTTTAAGAGGGTCTGCTTTTTATCTGCAGCTCAGGCCTATTCAACTTATATAAACCCCCCTAAGGCCTTATTTACACAAACCGTGTACTATTTTTTCAAGCTTCATGCATCCCTCCATAGACTCTAATCTATGGGGGATGCGGGACATCGCATCCCACATCGCAGAGCACGGATGCACCTCGGACATGAAAAACTAGTTTTTCACATCCGAGATGCGCAACGCCCGGGTGAATCCAGCCTAAGAAACAGAGCAGAGAGATCATGTGTAAGAGCGTCTTTAGCTCCGGCTTATCCATGGTAGACCAATCATTTGACGTATAACTAGGTAGGTTTCACCCCAGCAACGGCCAAGCGTTGTAGGTGGTGAGCTTGAAGCGATCAGCTCAATGATGGGCCTTCTACTACTGGGGGGGGGGGGGGGGGTGTGTTGTCTCTCACAAAGACTATTTTTCACATGTGGCTGACCCCCTTTTGGCTTGTGAATGTGCCCTTACTGTGATATGTGATAATGTTTTTTTTGCAAACATTTGATAGCCTCATACGTTGGAGAAAGATCAGGGTTAGGGCCTATTCACAACTGCATTAGACTTCCCCCTCATTGGTTCCGTTCGGCCTTGACGTCAGCGGAACAGATGAACGGAGCCCATAGCTTCCGTTTGCATTACCATTGATTTTAACGGTAATGCTTCAGTTGCAGTTGGTTTCAGTTTGTTCCCGTTTCGTAAAGCTTAATTTTTTTGCGGAAACAATAGCGTAGTCGACTACGCTATTGTTTCCGTGAAAAAAAAACCCTGAAAGTTTACAGAACGGAAACCAACTGCAACGGAAGCATTACCATTACAATCAATGGTAATGCAAACGGAAGCTATGGTTTCTGTTCATCAGTTCCGCAGATGGTAAGGTCGAACGGAACCAATGAACGGAAGCCTGAAACTGATGTGAACATAGCCTTAGAACATTAATTTGATAAAAATAGGTTTTGTTTTCTTTCTGAAGCACAATACTACCGTGGAACTGGATTATTATCAGTCTAGAGAAGGAATGTGTTAGTGTATGCGCGGGAGAGTGTGTGCGCGAGAGTATGTGATTTGCAGATGATTACTCCTTTTTGTTACAAAAGCACCCCCCAAGACAATGACACAGTGTCCAAGAGGCTCATAAATTGTGCTGGACGAAATTGGTGACAGCAGCTGTGACCTCCAGTATGAGCTCTAGTGCAGCACCCTCATCCCTGTCTGTTCCAGCTGCTTCTCTATGGCTTAACCACTGCTTTGAGGAAAATATTTTTAGAAGCCACGTTTCCACATTTTATTCATAATTGAGAGGAAAGGGGACAAATATGATACGGATATGCAAGATGTAGGAGACAAAGGCTCAAAGCCTAGTATCTTCACCTTGAATATTTCATTATCTAGTTAAGGCTAAGTTCACACTTGCGTTGTATAAGGATGTGTTGACATGAGCGTTGCTTTCCGTTGAGGGGTTCCGTAGGACATTTCGGTCGGGGGAGCCCCTCAACGGTAAGGCAAATGGAAACCTTAGCTTCCGTTTGCATCACCATTGACCTCAATGGTGACGGAAACTTTGCTAATGGTTTCTGTTTGTCCCCGTTGTGACAGAGTTCCGTTTTTTTTTTATTAAATTACTTTTTTATTTGCATTTTTGAATAAACAAAATCAAAACAAATTAACAATTGCCCAAATGTATCGATGTCAATGTGCAAAACACGGAAGAGTGCCAATGCATATAGTTTCACAACATGGACAGTAACTTATAGTATACCAGGCATTCATGTTCATACAATGACATCGGGCAATTCAATCCTGGGTTGCAGCCCAAGGCTATTTGTTTCTAATATCATGAATATCAGAACAAAGATGGATTCCATTGTTTTTGACGGAATCTATTGCGTAGTCGACTACGCTACAGTGAAGGAAACAAGTATTTGATCCCTTGCTGATTTTGTAAGTTTGCCCACTGTCAAAGACATGAACAGTCTAGAATTTTTAGGCTAGGTTAATTTTACCAGTGAGAGATTATATTTAAAAAAAACTGAAAATCACATTGTCAAAATTATATAAATTTATTTGCATTGTGCACAGAGAAATAAGTATTTGATCCCTTTGGCAAACAACACTTAATACTTGGTGGCAAAACCCTTGTTGGCAAGCACAGCAGTCAGACGTTTTTAGTAGTTGATGATGAGGTTTGCACACATGTTAGATGGAATTTTGGCCCACTCCTCTTTGCAGATCATCTGTAGATCATTAAGATTTCGAGGCTGTTGCTTGGCAACTCGGATCTTCAGCTCCCTCCATAAGTTTTCGATGGGATTAAAGTCTGGAGCCTGGCTAGGCCACACCATGACCTTAATGTGCTTCTTTTTGAGCCACTCCTTTGTTGCCTTGGCTGTATGTTTCGGGTTATTGTCGTGCTGGAAGACCCAGCGACGAGCCATTTTTAATGTCCTGGTGGAGGGAAGTAGGTTGTCACTCAGGATTTGACGGTACATGGTTCCATCCATTCTCCCATTGATGCGGATAAGTAGTCCTGTGCCCTTAGCAGAGAAACACCCCCAAAACATAATGTTTTCACCTCCATGCTTGACAGTGGGGACGGTGTTCTTTGGGTCATAGGCAGCATTTCTCTTCCTCCAAACACGGCGAGTTGAGTTAATGCCAAAGCGCTCAATTTTAGTCTCATCTGACCACAGCACCTTCTCCCAATCACTCTCAGAATCATCCAGATGTTCATTTGCAAACTTCAGATGGGCCTGTACATGTGCCTTCTTGAGCAGGGGGACCTTGCGAGCACTGCAGGATTTGAATCCATTACGGCGTAATGTTACCAATGGTTTTCTTGGTGACACTGGTCCCAGCTACCTTGAGATCATTAACAAGTTCCCCCCGTGTAGTTTTCGGCTGAGCTCTCACCTTCCTCAGGATCAAGGATACCCCACGAGGTGAGATTTTGCATGGAGCCCCAGATCGATGTCGATTGACAGTCATTTTGTATGTCTTCCATTTTCTTACTATTGCACCAACAGTTGTCTCCTTCTCACCCAGCGTCTTACTTATGGTTTTGTAGCCCATTCCAGCCTTGTACAGGTCTATGGTCTTGTCACTGACATCCTTAGAAAGCTCTTTGGTCTTGCCCATGTTGTAGAGGTTAGAGTCAGACTGATTAATTGAGTCTGTGGACAGGAGTCTTTTATACAGGTGACCATGTAAGACAGCTGTCTTTAATGCAGGCACCAAGTTGATTTGGAGCGTGTGACTGGTCTGGAGGAGGCTGAACTCTTAATGGTTGGTAGGGGATCAAATACTTATTTCTCTGTGCACAATGCAAATAAAAATATATATAACTTTGACTATGTTATTTTTTTTATATAATCTATCTCTCACTGGTAAAATTAACCTAGCCTACAAATTCTAGACTGCTCATGACTTTGACAGTGGGCAAACTTACAAAATCAGCAAGGGATCAAATACTTATTTCCTCCACTGTATAGGCTCCGTCAAAACAACGGAACCCTTGCACAACGGAGACAAACGGAAACCATTGGCACCGGATCAGTCACCATTGTAATCAATAGTGATGGAAACCTGTGGTTTCAGTTTGTGTTAGGCCTCATGCACACGGCCGTGATTTTCGGGTCGGCCAGCAGCGGACTGTCAGCCGCCCTCAAATCGCGGGCCATGCGCATAGTCTCGGCCATTATTTTCAATGAGCCTGGGCCGCAGAACACGGCCGTAATAAGACATGTCCGTTCTTTCTGCGGTCCAGGAAACCAGTCGGGTGCATGGGCCCATAGAAATGAATGGGGCCGCAATTGTCCCGTGGATTTTTGGGGGAATTGCAGCCGTAAAAGCACATTCGTGTGCATGGGGCCTTAGTCAGGGCTCCGTTCTGACGGACAGTTCAGACGGAACGTCAGAATAGAGCCCTGACGGATATGTGAACGAAGCTTAACACAACAGAAGCAAATGGATGCAATCAAAAATTCCAATCATTTCAATGGGATTTTTAATGGATCCGTTTTTATCTGTTATTTTGATATAAAAACAGATCAGAGTAACGGATTATACAACACAATTGTGAATTTAGCCTAACATTGGGGTATAGATTAAGTTAATGTACCAAAACAAACGCCAATCTTTCAGCAGCTATCGACTTTTTTTTTTTTTTTTTTTTTTTAACTACACACTATTCAGGCCACCTTTTGCTTGCACGATTCTGTTTTGTATGTTACCAGTAATTAGGAAACCCACCCAGGCTGGGAAGCACATGACTCAGCGGTACCAGAAGACATCATTGTACTGACATTACTAGATTAGAAAAAAAACAAACATGAAAATCAGGAAGAAAATATAGTCTGAACAGCACCACCAGCAGCTACTGCTGCTGGACGTAGTCTGCGGACCATAGTAATAGCTAAAAAAGACTGGCTGCTGGACCCCAAAGGCTACATCTCATCGGATCTTGCGTCATTTGTCTCTGCCAAGAGGTAGGACGAACATGCTTAACACATGACTTGTGCGTATGTAATGCTTCTTGCCAATTTACCGCAACTACATTGTACATATGCAGCTTAAAAAGGTTTCCCATGAGGGACATGTATGACATTTCCACAGGATAGATCATAAATGTCAGATAGATGCAGGTGCCACCTCTGGGGCCCGCACATATCTCTAGAACGGGGCCCCTAAACCCTGTTGTGCGTCGGCTGATTTCCGACCATGAAGGTGAAGACCGCGTAGCTCGCTCAGCTACGCTGTTTTCGTAAGCCCCATAGAACTGAATGGTTGTTACGGAAACAGGGCAGCTCGCATGCTACGCTGCTTCCGTAACTGCTATTCACTACTATGGGAGTTACGGAAACAGCGTAGCTCAGCGAGGTACGCTGTTTTCGTAACTCCCGACCATAAAGTCAGGAAGTGGCTGGGAGTCAGTGATAGCAGAGAAAGCTGGGGGCCCCATTCTAGAGATAGGTGCGGGTCCCAGAGGTGAGACCCGCATCTATCTGACATTTATGACCTATCCTGTGGATAGGTCATAAATGTCCCTCATGAGAAAACCTCTTTAAAGGCAAAAGGACAGGGAATTAACAAAAAAAACATGTGGAGAGATAAATGCATGGAAGAATGCTAGCGATCGTCAAATGAATGAAGTCCAATTAATATGATTATATGAGAAATGTATTAGACATAAAGGCCATTCTGTAGAACTAAAAATGGCTACCAAGGTGATGTAAATGTTATGCTTCATTTTCTCTGCATAGGTGAGGCTTTATATTTTATTATCCCATATCTGTAGTGCCTACCTTCATCACAGCAGTACCTGGTGACCGTTTACAAGATCTAGATAAATAAAATTTCTTTCACAATGACTTGTTTATCTAAAATCTCCCTCATGACCAAGAAGCACGCATCCATGCTCCTCTGCCTAAACTGCATGCATGTTTATCTGTTCTACATGAAACTTATCATGCACACAACAGATTTCAAGCACACCGCGGTCTTGGAAATATTCCTCATTTTCACACAAACAGCCATTATATCTCACAAACAACCCTCTCCCTTTCTCGCATGCACACCTCTCACACACAGCTGTGTCAGTGCACATTGTACAGGGTCAGACATCTGGGCTGTTGCTGGGCAACACAGCCCCCCCACTCACCACTTACCTGGCAGTGAGACACCCCCCTGCAGGCAAATCTGGAGGAGCAGCAGTGACCTCCACCCCCCCACTAATCTACAGCAAGGCCAGAACAGAGGATTAACTAGCACCCTGCCAGAGAGAACCCAGCGGAGCCTTGAGAAGTAACCCTTGCCCAGCCAGGGAAATCCATACAAAGCATAGCAATGTATAAACCCTACAGAGCGTATCAACAGAACGTCTACCGAGCCTATGAAAACAGTCAAGGCAATGAAATAGAAGCTAGTTCTAGAAACAATAAAGGCAATGTACTGCTAACATTTCTAAATCAAAATACATAATCCATTAACAGAGGGACCCAGTAATCGTTTCTAAAGATATACATTTACTTCTTCATCCATGTATGTATAAATGTGTGCGCTACACGTGGAGGTTTTGTGTTACCGCAGTATGTGGAAGGCTCTCAACAAGCAATGAGGTGTATCTGGGATAATTAGTATTGGAGGGCGATGGTGGTTTAGGCCTGGGGGGATTGTGGGAGGACAGTCTGTTCTGAGCAGGAAGGGTCATAGAGCAGCAGGAGATTGTCACACTGCTGGCACAGCTAGGAGAGGAACTGACGATGGGGACATCAAGAGCCTGGTGTGAACGGAGGAGGGGGAGGAGTAGGGTACAACAACTGCTGAGGAGAAAGAGGGCCGACTAATACACACAAAAACCCCTGCATGGAAAAATAGCACGAGGAGAACTCAAAAAGGTGATTTTAGGTACATGCTCATATGAAGAACGGAGGATTACAGGAGGGGAGGGAAAATGTGTCTATGACGGGATACGGTAGGTGCAGTGACAAGGTCAGCAAAGTCATGAGCATAGGGGATAATAGTGAGCGCAGCGGAGATGAAAAATCACCACAAGGCTGGATTCATATACACATACATGCACGCACACCCGCGCACACACCGTTTACTCGTGTCTTTCATGGCGTTTTTCTCTTTAAAAAAAAAACTGAAAAAAAAAACTGAAAAAAAAAACTGTTGCGGCTAGAGGCTACTTTAAAGTCTGTGATAACATATGATAAAGCCTACATACACAGCATTTGTGGCAGTGTTTTTTTTTGGGTGCAGTGGCTTTTTTTTCTTTCAAAAACGCAGCCCAATCTGGCTATGGCATTTTTTCTGTCATTTTTCCCAAAAGGCATTATAGAACTTTAAAAACGCCATTAGAAAAAAACAAAAACTAGACTAAAAAAAAAAAAAGACACCAAAAATGCAATAACACCAGACCAAAAAAAAACTCATAGGGAGACCTAAAGGCTAAAAGTTAATGTGCATGCAGATTACAAGCAGGAAGGATTCGACAAAGCAAGTGTCCGGGCAGAGAGTTGCATGATCAAGTAGAGGGTGATAATGATATAAAAAGGTGAAATAAAGATGATAAATGATAACATAAAGGAAGGCAGAATGTGTGAGGGAGAGATAAGAAATGCAAGGATGTGAGATAAAAGATAAAATATGAGACACGAGGAAAAAAAGAAAAAGATCAGGAAAGGGAGAGACTTGGGTAAGGCTTTGTGAGAAGTAATACAGAAACAAGTGCTGATGAAAGAGAGGAAGCACAAAGGAGACTAATGGAAACCGAGACCTGATCACTGTCACCTTGGATTATCACACTACTCAAATAACACTCCTGTATACAGATTCCAAGAAGAGTACACATGAACACGCAGTCCGTTCTGTAATGTCACTCACATTCTCTCAAATTGAAAACACAAGGCTGGTTTTGGACAATACACAATTTATGAGAAATCCTTATGTACAATAAATAGTTTTAACCGCCGAGGGTGGTGGTAGGGCTTTTAACATACGCAATTTCAGTGCAGCCGGTAGATGGGGGACACAGGGTGGTGGTACAGGATTAGGGGTATGTGAGGGAAAGGGACTGGACTGTTTAACCATCTCCATGACAGAGGTGCCAGTGCACTGCAGGCAGCTCAGATCATATGGGAATAAGATCAGCCTTCCACCCTGCCACATTCCCTACCTCCCCCTCACATACTCCCCATAACCCATTACTTTTTTTTTTTTTGTTTTTTGTTTTTTTTACATTTTGAAACATTTAAAAAAATTTCTTATGTACAATTTTTGCTGGTTTTGTGAAGAAAGTAAAACAAGAAAAAAATTTAACAAAAAACACAAATTTCTTCTCAGGGGAGAATTGTAGGGGAGTAAGTTCCAGAGCTCAGGGAGGGAGGGAAGGAGCGCACTCATGATGTAGGTGGTGCAGGCTCAGAAGGGGATCCCACGGCGTTTCTTCTGGCTTCGGTAGAGGCGAATAGTCTCAGCTGTGGATATTAAGAATATAAAAATAATGTCAATAACATAATCCACAGATTATAGAAAAAAAACCAGATAAACATGACTCATGGTGCTGGGTGTGTGCATGACAGCGCAAACTATACAACAGTATTAGGGATTAGCACATATATATGACTATAGTAAACTAGGGAGCATGAAATGCAGCGGATACAAAAGGTTAACCTAGTGATCCTCGCCAATTGCGTCATACCACCTCTGGTAGGTTAGCTTAGGCATGAAAAGTGGACAGCAGAACCAAGCACGTAACCTGTGAAGCATTCAAGTATCAGCACCTTGCACTAATCCAATGATGGAATGAACCCAAAAGGGCCAAGTAGGGTGATCAGGGCTGCCGTCAGATATCACAATGGAAAAGCGATACCAAAGCAAAAACACGTTGCCTGCATGTATGTACGTTTAATCAGTATTCAACAGACAAGAAAACAATTATATAAGCAGAAGCGGTCTGATCATTTCACGCAGATATAGGATTAGTGATACATCTGACTGTTATGAGCAATTGTTTCCAGTTAGAATGCCTAGGAACATAATAAATGCTTAAATGTAGACATCTTTGTAGCGGAATTACAAAAAGTCTTTAAAAGGGTGTCACGTAACATCATTAAATATTACAAATGGTTTTTATTATTACAATTAAAACAGCATAATTTAGTGTGGAAAGTGTAGTATCTCCAGCTACCCAGCAGGTGTCAGTACTCAAACTCAAGTACTGCAAGATATTAGCATAGACAGCAGTAGAAACAGTGACATCTGTAGGCTATACAATCTAATCATGCAACTTTCTTCACAGGTTTCAAATTAAGACCAAAACACTAACAATATGTTCACATAGTCAGGATTCACACTAGGCAATTCCACCGTGGATTTTGAAGGTCATCCGTGGCAGAAATCAAAAGCGGAAACTTGGATTTCTGCTGCAAATTGTCATGCAGATCCCAAGGATTTCAGCACAGAAAGCGGCAGATTTTAAAATCCAGCGCGGTCTCTATTCGGTGTAATTTTCTGGAGCATGTGAATGGGGCATACATCCGCAACGCATGAACACTTTTCACATGGCCTGAGAAATCTATAGCAGTACTGGGAACACAGATTACATCTAACCCTGACCTCCTATACTCGCTTAACTACGTCCCTCTACTTTCTGGTATTAAGACGCAAATAGCCAATATGACTGCCGTTTACACCCTGGGTGGGCCGCAAAAACATATTACAAAAAGTCCTATATTTATTGCAAACTATTCCCATTGCTTTGCCTAAACTCTCCTTTAACCGACTTCATAGTTTGTTTAACGGGTTCTTGTGGAAAGGCCAGGTTAGCTTACGCTCTCCTGACTAGGAAAAAACCACAGGGGGGTCCTGCACTACCTGAGATTTATACGTATTATAGGGCGAATCATATCTCTCGTTGGCTGGACTTGATTTCGCCATCTCCTGCCCCCATACATGTAGAGATTGAAAAGATGCTTCTGGGATTACGAGCCACCTACTTTTTATGGACCTCCAGCATTTCTCCTAAGAAATCAGACATAATCCGCACGATTACTAGAGGCACGGTCAGAGTCTACCAAGACCTTAATGTCTCAATTGCATCTAGCGATATGCCGTCACCTTTGATTCCAATAGGAGTTATTCCCTCCTGGCTAAACACCCGTGTGGTGGATGTTGTTGCAACTTGGTTCAACCTCTGACTCTCCAATAAAAGACATTTGCTCCCAAGACCGTGGTTTAGAGGTTTGCTCTTTGGAATCCCTTGGGAAAGTGTCAGACACGTTCTTTTTACACAACCTATCTTTTAGACAGACTTGTAGACAGTTTCTTCGACAGACTTCTTACCCACTGAGAGAATTAAAGTGGATGGAGAAGCTTCTCACAGACTTCACCTAAGGCTAAATCCATGTCTAATATCTACTCTTTGCTGCTTCCACAGGGCTACTAACCCGTTGGTACAGAACACCTGCATTCTTACACAAGATCAACCTATGTGCCTCAAACCTAGGCTGGAGGTGCTCATCTGAACCTGGTACGCTGCCTCACATCTGATTGACCTGTCCTAAGATTGTACCCTTCTGTGAAAGCAGTGAAAGGAGAGATGATCTGTGGGGTGACTGTCTCTGGGCCCCCTCCACAGAATTCAAACCCAGAAAACATTGTTTGATTACTTGGCTGTTACAAGCGGCTTTGTTACTAATCCCATTACATTGGAGAGATCCGGAACCCCCCTCCATACAGCAATGGCGTGAGAAAGTTCATCAGCTTTTCCGATTTGAGGCACTTTGTAGGTGGGAACAACATAGTAGACGAAGGTTCCACTATACATGGAATGCCTGGAGTACACATAAGACACCTCAACACACATCTGCCTCTCCCGATATGACCATTTAACCGGAAAAATATTCCTGCAGTTTTTTCATACATTTTCAATTAACAATACCCTATACCTCTCTTATACTTGTCGTTATTTACGGTCACACTGCATGTATGTTGTGTAAACTGTCATTTAAAAAAATTAGAAAAAAAAACAAAACATGGCGCAGAGTGCCTGTACACGTAGCAGTATTGCACCATAAGGTAGAGAACATAGGGAACAGAGTTACCATTTTTATTTTTTTTCTTGCTGCCCGGCTTGTACAGGTTAAACACGTTAAAACCATGTGTTTCACCTGTACATGCCAGTGGCCAAGCACCACAATGCAAAATCATACAACTGCTACGTGTATGGCCACAGTAAAATAGATAATTTGCATTAGAATAGTAACCTATAAATTATCTAATAGCAAGTCAATGGTTCACTTTCTAAATGGCACTAGAAAGATGAAAGGTGGACTTTGATTAGTGGCTATGTGCAGCAAGTATACAGTACAGATTTTCATAAAGTCCTTTAAGCTGGCCATAACATTAGATCAAATTTGGTCAATGATCTAATGTGTAAAGGGGCTTCCCTATGCAGATTGGCCTATGGAGCCCCCGTTCGTTTTAGTCTACTCCATGAAATAACCCTAACTGTGAACCAAATTTCACCACCCATCACTTCTCAAATATAATTTACAACACAACATAAGGCTTTGTTTCCACTTGTGTGAACGATCGACAGAAGGACCATATATTTCTTGCAGAAAAACCGGATCCAATCCCATTGGAGGAAAGTAAGAAGACCGGTTATGCATGTAGCCTAAAGAATACTAGCCAGGTATGAGGATAACTAAACTCACAGCCTGTAAGCCTCCTTCAGGGACACTGAACATGTAAAATATACTACATAGATCCGGAAGGGATTGGAGCGCAGACAGAAACAATACAATAGCAGAAAAGATTTGCGGACAAACCTTCTAAACAGATTTATGTCGGCCATAGAGGCAAAAATGGCAGATTTTGACCAATTCTGATTTTCTACGACTTAAAATTATAAACAAACGATCATTCGCGATGGCTGGTGGTGACATTGGATTTTTTCCCCGCCCATTGACAGCTTAAAGAGGCTCTGTCACCAGATTTTGCAACCCCTATCTGCTATTGCAGCAGATAGGCGCTGCAATGTAGATTACAGTAACGTTTTTATTTTTAAAAAACGAGCATTTTTGGCCAAGTTATGACCATTTTTGTAGTTATGCAAATGAGGCTTGCAAAAGTCCAAGTGGGTGTGTTTAAAAGTAAAAGTCCAAGTGGGCGTGTATTATGTGCGTACATCGGGGCGTTTTTAATACTTTCACTAGCTGGGCGCTCTGAAGAGAAGTAACATCCTCTTCTCTTCAGAACGCCCAGCTTGTGACAGTGCAGATCTGTGACGTCACTCACAGGTCCTGCATCGTGACGGCCACATCGGCACCAGAGGCTACAGATGATTCTGCAGCAGCATCAGCAGGTAAGTAGCTACATCGACTTACCTGCAAACGCTGATGCTGCTGCAGAATCAACTGTAGCCTCTGGTGCCGATGTGGCCGTCACGATGCAGGACCTGTGAGTGACGTCACAGATCTGCACTGTCAGAAGCTGGGCGTTCTGAAGAGAAGAGGATGTTACTTCTCTTCAGAGCGCCCAGCTACCGTAGTAAAAGTATTAAAAACGCCCCGATGTACGCACATAATACACGCCCACTTGGACTTTTACTTTTAAACACACCCACTTGGACTTTTGCAAGCCTCATTTGCATAACTACAAAAATGGTCATAACTTGGCCAAAAATGCTCGTTTTTTAAAAATAAAAACGTTACTGTAATCTACATTGCAGCGCTGATCTGCTGCAATAGCAGATAGGGGTTGCAAAATCTGGTGACAGAGCCTCTAAAGTATTTGTCTTTATTTTTTTAACTATGTCCCTGATCTGCCAATTTAGTCTGGTCTGACATGTTGATTGTCAGATCGTTCGTGCACATTGTAGCTTATCCTAATCTAAAATGTATGGCCGATTTTACGCAGTAAAGTATCAAATTATGAATGTCTCTACCATTCTGAAGACACCGTAAACCTAAAGAACGCCTAGCAATTTAAAACCGTTTATTTTGGCTACTACAGTGGTCTATGTACACAAAAACACAGGACACACTTTATTTTTGCCAAAAGTAGAAGTGAAAAAAAAAAAAGACTGAAAACGTAAAAAAAAAAAAAAGCGCCAATTGGTCAAAAGGGCATTAGTGACCATTGTTCTTTTGGAGGCTGGCTACGTACGCACCACACAAATGGCTTTTTGGTCACTTTTTTTTCTTAATATAATTCAAACTTGCAGAAACCCTTCTTGACGTTGTCTGAACTAATGATATTGGCGATACAACAGGAATCTTTGAATTTGATACCAAAAAGAGTAGGCATCTCAGACTCAAGAGAAAAGGCCTGGATCCCTTCTCATCCCTCCCGAAAGATTCCCACAAGACTGTCTATCTGACTGGGTACACACCAAAGATACTAAAGAAGCCAATTCATTCTAAAAGGGCAGTACCATTAGCAATAGGTACGGAGTACCACCTGGATATTATATAAAAAATGTGTAATGAATGTTCGTAATTAGTAATGGGAAGCAAACAGGTCTTTAAGCACAAAGAAATCACAAAATACTACAGTGAAACTAAATTATAAAAGGCGGCGAGAAGGAAAGCTTGCCACAGTTTTCTAAGGATGCTGCTCAATCCAGTGAGAGCGAGCGAAAGTATTAATACAATTTCATAAAATCCCATAACTGCAAATTGTGGATACTGCAATAAACTACACCTTCAATTTCAATATGAAAAAAAGGTACAATATCTACAAATTTAGTCAAAAAGGTATGTCTAGATATGTCACCTGTTTGGAAGCCAAGGGACTGCAATAGATCCTTGTTGATGACTTAGTCAGCGAGGTTCATACCTATATCACAGCTACTTCAGCTGAATCCAGCAGATTGAAGTGGAAGCTTTATGCTGGCTATACATGAGATCGTTGACGTTGGTGGATGCTCTAAAGGCCCCACAATCAGATCGTCAGCTGAAACCGCAGAAATCGGCAGTCAGCTGAAACCGCAGAAATCGGCGCATTCAGACAAATTATCTATTGTGATGTAACTACTTACACTATCCTAACAGTTGAAATTCACCCAGTATTTTTCCCGGACAGAGTGGTATAACCATATAGAATTCTCAGTGTTTTGTTGCTCTCAGCATTTCCATGGGGTTGTTTGGTATCATAAGGCAGGTAGTCTAACAACCAGATTATCCCCATCGCTCACTCCAGAATTAGCCTTTTTTGTCAATTTAGGAAGATACCCCAAAAATACATCATGGAAGTTCCTGCACCACCCATGTTATATCTTGAATATGGACTAACGTGGTCTATATACATACATAAACACATCATCAGATGTGATGAGGACAAAGGGCGTCAATTTGTACAGCTGTCAGTACCGTGTTCGGAGCAGAGTAACTGTAAGCTTTCTGACATAGGTCTTAAGTCCTAAGACACTAAACCTGCCCTCCAGGCATCTGCTCCATAGCATGCTAGTTATCAGCATGCTGCATGGCATCAAGAACAATCTGTGTTATTGGTTTAAACAGAACTAATTTACACGGAGCTATTTAGACCTCCCAAAAAAAGGAAGAAATTAAAATCTCTGTCCCTAGAGGACATACACAAACGCACACCACAATTACAGCCACATATTTTCACATTAAATAGCCCACTGTTCAACAGTCGTCATTCATCTACTTTCTATCCAATCCCCTGTAATAGGGGAAAAAAGAATGCATTCACCATAATGTTGTATAAAAAGAACAAGTTCCCTAAAAAATACTGCAGGTTATATGCTCCTTATACAAAATTGTGCGGACATTAATTAATAAACGCTGTATGGTCGCACGATTTTGCAGGTAAAGGGCTGTTTTAACCGCAATAACGCACTGCCATGAACAGACTATTTGACAGCCATAACAAACATTGTCTAGTTCGACCCAGCAGCAGCCTCCTACTACCAGGCATCCCAGAAATCATGTGACCAGTCACATGATCACCAAATTAATAGCTGCTTCCTACTTTATTCTATACACAGCAGACATTAAGCGCGGAGTACAGAGAAGACATAAGTGCTGAAAAACCGCCTGTTATCCCTCTATGGTCCCTGCCAGTCTCTCACTTCCTGGTACCTGATATTCAGCTGCCCAACCGCTCGGGCAGCAAGGTTAAACCCGCGCCGCGTATATACATTAGGCGGTCACGCTCCTGGTCAGAAGCCCAATTGGTTTTTTATAATTTTGCTGCACTGACCTAAATGCTTTAATCCAAGTTAGATTTGCTATGCTTACATCAATATTAACCCCTTTAAGACTGCCATACGGCTATATACGTTCCAACGTATGCCCAGATACCGATGCCCCGTCCAGTTGTCACGTATATAAACGTTGACAGCCTGGAACGGGTTTAATGAGTGCAGTACTGCTTCAGCGTGATCAGCGCTGAACTCATGACGGCCTGGGCTTTGAGAGCCCGGAATACACCCCCCACTTTAGATAGTGCCACCCACAACCCCCTGTAGGTAGCGCAAAACCCTCTGTGCCACCTAAGCTCCCTCCAGCATCGAAATTCCCGGCCAGCGCTCTGGCCGAGGATTCCCCTCCCAGAGGGAGCCCACGCCGTCTTCCCATCCCCACTGTAGATAGTGCCACCCCCCTGCCGATAACGCCACCTGAACTCCCTCTAGGAGAAGAATCCCCGATGTCAGACCGCACTTGCCGGGCATTCCGCTTCTAGGGAGAGCTCCTGATGTCACTGTCCATCTGGCTGGGGATTCCGCTTCTAGAGAGCCCCTGATGTCACTGTCCATCTGGCCGGGGATTCCGCTATTGGAGAATCCCCTGGTGTCACTATCCATATATGGACAGTGATGTCAGGGGCTACTCCTGGAGCGGAATCCTCGCTCTGGCGGGGGATTCTGCTTTTAAAGTTACCCCCTGACATCACTGTCCATATACAGGCAGAGACATCAGGGACTCCCTGCAGGAGAGGAATCTTCAGCCAAAGGGATTCCGCTCCTACAGGGAGCTACACTGTTGCTATTTACAGGGGGGGGGGGGGCACTATGTGCAGGTGCACTGTAGCACTATTTACAGTAGGCTCTATGTGGCACTCTCTACAGCGGTATTGCGTCACTATCTACATGGGCACTGTAGTGTATTCAGGGGGTTGGGACAAAAAACCCCATACGAATAAAATTCATCCATTTTTTTTTACATTTTTTTTTTTAACGTCCATGAAAAACGGATGGCAAATAGCGATAAAAAAACGGGCAGAAGGCCGGGAAATGGATTCAAATTTTGAGACAAACTGATGCAAAACGGAGTTGATCCATTGTTGACTGCCATTTTTTTTCACGTCATGTGTATATAGCCCTCTTCACTCTCCTCTCACAGCGATCTAGGGTGACGCAGAGAGAAGTCTACTAATTGTTAGAGTTGTACAAATGATATATATATATATATATATATATATATATATATAAAAACAAAAAAAAGTGTTTATTGCCCACATTTTTAGGGATTTGTCTGCTCATAATAAAATTTAAAAACACAGAGTTAAAACTAATCTAGATAATGAAAGCCTCATAAGTCTTGTAAAAAAACAAAGTAGAAATACTAGTGATATTCAAAGCGATTGCAAAGATATTATCGTTTAAAGAAGTGCAAATCAGAAATGTAAAATTTGACCTGGACAAGGGTATCAATGACACTTGGTCATGAAAGGGTTAAAGTTTCCAAATAAGATGTGAATTCATCCACATAAGGCCTCATGCACACGACCGTAAAAACACCCGTTATTACGGGTTGTAATTACGACCCGAAATAACGGGCCCATAAACTTCTGTTGGCCACGGGTACCTTCCCGTTTTCTCACAGGAAGGTGCCCGTGCCGTTGAAAAAGATAGAACATGTTCTATTTTTTTCTTTTACGGGTCGTGCTACTATACTTTATAATGGGAGCACGGCTCGGAAAAACGGCCGGCTGCCAGTGGCCGGCCGTGCCCGGCCATGCTCGTAATTACGAGCACGGTCGTGTGCATGGGGCCTAAAAGGATATTTTTACTCACTTTGTTTATATTTACCCAGTCTTCAGAGATGCTGTATTATAGACAAAATCTGTGTTGGAAAGAAGTGCTGGATACAAACATTTTTGCTTTACCTCCCAGGGACGATGTTGCTTAACATTAGGGGTGAGAATACAGTCGGAAACAGTTAGACAACACACCCTTGCTTTATATATGATGTAATCATTTTGGCAATAGCATCATGATGATATGCCCTAATGTCACATACGGTTGTGCAAAAAAAAAAAAAAAAGTTGCAGTTCATCCTCCTTGACGCTTTCTATGCAGCTAACCCGAGAACTGCTTATAAGTAACTTGAAAAATGCAAACGTCATAGGGATAACAGATTTATGAGATTAATTATATATATATACACACACACACACACACACAGATATGCGCCGCCCCGTAGTCTGGCAGCAGTATCAACTAACCAAATTATTTTAACAAAAAAAAAATCATTCTGGAAAGTCCTACACTATAGTTTTTTTTTAAATATAAATCTTGGAGGTACAATGTTTGTTTTGTTCAAACGCTTAAAAATAGCCTTTTAGCATGTAAAGTGCAGAGACCTTCATATGTGCATATGATATGTTAAAGCGGTTGTAGATTACAAAACTGTTTGGTTTGTTTTTTAGACCCAGAGATCGCTCCAATTCATTGCACGTCTATTTGTACTGCAGCTCAGCCCAATTCACTTTATCCATAAAATGTGTTTTATTGAGCGGTGCTGCAATACCAGACATAGCCCACAGACACAAGTGGCGCTGTTTCAGGAAAAAAAAAAAAAAAGCAGACCCCTTTTTCTAATCTTGTAAACCTTTTAACCAGCTGTTTGGAAGTTACATTTACTGAATGGTCAGCACGCACGCACTTTACAACAGGGTATACATAGGGCTGGCCAATTAATCACGGAGAAGAAGCCCTATTAATCAGTGCTGTGAAAAATGATTCTATTTTTTAATAATTGTCACACTTGAATGTTTCAGATGAAACTATAGACAGCTAACCCAATTTCTTGCTCTACAATGGACCCCAACTTTTACAAGTTGTACATTAGTAAGTTAACAACCTTCCTATTGAATGTGATTAAGCACAAATTAATACAAAGTGGCAAGCCCCTTTAAGGCCAACTTCACCACAGTCCACACCTTCCAGGAATGGAGTGTGGGCCATCCGAAATTTCTCTATACAGCAGATAGTGAATTGTTTCCCAGGTATACAGACCCCTGTATACTCTCGACCCCATGACTGTCCAACTGGGCAAACAGCAGCATTCTTGTACGCACTAGCCCCTATAGATTTTCAAGTATCTAGAGACAATATATACTGGTAGATCTATAGGGGCTAGTGTGTGCAAGAATGCAGTTATCCCAGTTGGACATAAATAACTTTCCGTTTCTATAAAAGGGGGTAATTCGTGAATTAAGGGTCTCCGGTCAACAAATTTATTTCTGCTCTGACTACTCCATATAGTGTAGGGGCAATCTGTTCAGAAATGTATTTTTTATCCAAAGGGAGCCATAAAACACATATTAGCCCCTTTATAGAAACGGAAAGTTGTTACATATGGGGCCAATCTCTATGCAAAGCAAAACTTCCACCATTTTACTTTACAAATGCATAGAGATCAGGTCATATATAAGCACCATCAGTCCCTATAGGGGAAACAAGACCATAAATATGTCTTATATACAGATTTACATAACGTGGCTGCATCGGATGTGCCATTGCTCACTGGTGCCCACACACCGTAATCAGCATTGAGATATATTCGGTACAGGCTTCCTTCTGTTGGCTATAATTGACAGTTTCTTCACTACAGTCACTTATAGCCACGTTGCGGGAGGAGGAAGAGCATGTCGAAGACTACTATTTCCAGCTTACTGGACTGTGCAAAGACATCTGATGCATCCACATGTAGGAAACGTAGGGAACCCTTTTATTGCGGACAGATTTTCTTTAAGGAATTGCTGTGTATGCTGCATTTATGAAAAAAAGAGAGGTACAATAAGGTAACATACACATTCTGTAAATAATTAGTATATATTAAGGAAACGTTGTGCATGAAAGTCAAGTAAAAGAATGGGATTCAATAAAATAATATACATGGTTCATGTGTATACGACTTAAACCCCATTCTTTGACATAAAGGTATTGCACGCACAGCATTTTAATATATACTGAACGTTTATGTCACTTTATTGAACCCCATCTTTTAACATAAATGCAGCATACACAGCAATTTTATAGGTGACATGACAGCCGAGCAGTCATGTCACCTAAAAAATAGTGCCTTAATGTTAACGTGGCTGAATCGGGCTCCGATGCGCCATATGCATGCACAGTCCACTGACTTGGTACCAGGAGTAGTCATAGATTTGATGCAAGCTTCCTACATTTGCCACCAGCAATGATGGCAGTTTCTTCGCTATAGTAAATCATAGCTGGGTGGTGGGACATGGAAACCTGCATCAAATATATCTTACGACTTCTAGCGCCAGCTCACTGAAACTTTTTGGGTTTCTTTTAGCAAGAAGATAGCGATTAAAATCTAGACTCGCCCATAAGCTTCCGTTGTCACAGTTTTGGACTAGACCAATCAATGATCATGACGTGCCACTTAATGCTACGGAAGAAGTTTTCCTAGGCTACATTACATTTCTAGAAAACATCTATAATAAGGGTCTATTAATTAGGCAAATATGGTTTTGCCGCTTTATACACTGACAAATAGTTGACATTTGAACCCTATGAGTAAATTTGTACTAATTTGCAATGAGACCACTGGATTCAACAGAATATCGCACATAAAACACATGCCTACAAAAGGTGCAATATACGGTTTTCCATGTGTATACATTTATGATGGTTATCTCCAATTTTCCATTCATAGATATATTACCTAAAAGTGGTCATGAGGTTTTTTTTAAAAAGTGTGTCACCATTATGAGCAAACAGAGTTTATAGGTCCTATAGAAATTCTATGATTAAATACATTGCATTACGATAGATCTAGATCCTTCCTGCTTTAAGGAGCCTCTAGAGTATAAAGGAAGTCTGACGATCAGTCATGGTCAGCTGTTTAGTTAATCACATGATAAGTGTCATGTGATTGGTACTGCCGGGGACTACTTCATGAATAATTTCTACTGGCAGCCGGAGATCATTTCTATGGTGCAATGGTACAAATTCCGATATCTATACTTGCTGGCACTGGATGGAAATATTTTTTATACTCGGAGGCTTTAAATGTCCATACTTAAGCCCCTTTTACACAGGCCAATGATCGGGCAAATGAGCGTATAAAACCTCATTCTTCAGCACTGCCCTGTGTGAACAGGGCAACAATCAGTCGATAAACGAGTTAACGCCCAATCATCGGCTGACTATCGCTTATGCAGCAGAAAATTTTCTGTGTCGGCAGCGCCTCTCCCTTTGTAAATGTGCCGCCGACATGGTGGAAATGTGTGGGGACGAAAAATCATAACGATCCCTCGTCCTCATGCATAACCAAGCATTGCTCCTTATGAATGCAGCAAACAAGGACCGATTATCGAGCCGTCTCATTGATCGGCACTCGTTTTCACAGCCCATATCGGGCCGTGCAATAGGATCTTTAATTGAGTTTGTACGTCTAGGAAATCTTCAGCTAATTTATCAGCCGTATAAAATATATCTCCTGGCCATGATTGTTTGCTACAATGTATCAGTTTTAGGGATGTCACGATACCAGAATTTGGACTTAGATACCGATACTTTGTGTAGTATTGCGATTTCGATACCAAAACGATACTTTGCCAACAGTAATAAAAAAAAAAAAAAGGCTCTTCAATTTTGTGATGTGAGGCGCGAGGTGTGAGGATTAATTTAACCTCCACGTGCCTCACATTAATAGTAATTAACCCCATCAGACTTCTCAGTCAATGGGTTAATGTGTGAGGCACGTGATGGGGTTAATTACTATTAATGTGAGGCACATGGAGGTTGAATTCATCACACCTCGTGCCTCACAACAAGTGAAAAAAGTTTTTTCAATTTTTTTTTTACAGCGTACACATCATAAATGACTAAAAAGAATTGCGGCCGCGCCAATACCGAATAGGTTTTATGTATTGAGACTCATTTTAATGTTTATTGTAAAAAAAGGTGTGTGTTTATTTTTTTTAAATTTAATATTACTTTATGTTTTTACTTTACTTTTAAACTTTAATGTACTGGGTTATATCAGACATATGCCAGTGTACGTATAGTACACAGGCAGCTGTTAGGACATACCCAAGTATGCCCTAACAAGAAATATGGTGAGACAGCCCTGGGGTCCTTCAATGGACCCTGGGCTGTCTGCCCATATATGTATGGTATGTCCCTCAATCGCGTCACAGGAATTCCCTGTGACGCGATCCAGAAGCATCCCCCCCTTCTCATTTTCTCCTGCAGTCAGCTTTGATCGCAGCATTCAGGGGAATAGCGGTGAAGATGAGAGCTTTCTCTATTCTCCGCCGTTAAAGCGGGGATGCGGCTGTCTAATACAGCCATTGGCGCGCGCGGACAGCATGAGGAGATATGGCCGACGCTGCACTGATGAGTGCAGGCACTGAACATGGGGATGTTTTTTAGTGCGCCCATGTTCTGTCTTCAGTGCCGCCGCTCATTAGTGCAGCGCTGGGCGCATCACATCATCCTGACAGCGCGCACTTGTCAGGACTCAGGAGTGGGGCAATGGCTGTATCATTCATGTGTTACAATGCTAAGCTTAGTATCGAAATACATGAAACAACGGTATCGAACCATTTGGGGTGCACAGTATCGTAGTTTTGATGCATCGTGCATCCCTAATCAGTTTAGGTATAATGTATTAGCCTGTGGTGTAAGGTCTGTAAGACCTAGTTTACAGTTTTTTTTGGCGGTTTTTGACACAGAAACCGCACCAAGAAAAGCCCAAAATCACCTCCCATTGATTTAGAAAAACGTGCCTAAGGGTATGTTCACACGAGGGCGTCCGTTACGGCTGAAATTACGGGGATGTTTCAGCCTGAAAACATCCCCGTAATTTCAGCCGTACCGGCATGTGCAGGCGCTTGAACGCCGCGTCAATTACGGACGTAATTGGCGCTATTCATTGGAGTCAATGAATAACGGCTCCAATTACGGCCAAAGAAGTGACAGGTCACTTCTTTGACGCGGGTGTCTATTTACGCGCCGTCATTTGACAGCGGCGCGTAAATTACGCCTCGTGTGAACAGACAAACGTCTGCCCATTGCTTTCAATGGGCAGATGTTTGTCAGCGCTATTGAGGCGCTATTTTCGGACGTAATTCGGGGCAAAAACGCCCGAATTACGTCCGTAAATAGGCCGTGTGAACATACCCAAAGAGTGCAGGCAGGTCTGCCTCAAAATTCCTGGAGGAACTTTGAGACAGTTTTGCAGGCCTGCAAAAAAACGGTCAAAATACCCCAAGCCCGAGTTCACACGGTGCAGATTTGTTGCAGATTTTCATTGCCGATTTTACCCTTTGCAATGCAAAAGGGTGAGATCTGGGTTAAATCTGCGACAAATCCGCAACATGTGAACTCAGCCTAAGAGTTTTCAGTCTCTGGACATAAACAAGAACGCTCCCATAACGGAAAACACAGATCTTGAAAATGGTAACGAATTGAAGCAAACCGTGGCGTAGCTTTTCAATATAAAAGGACTAACCATTATTTTAATAAGTCTGGAAAGCTCCTTTGAAAGCCTGCCTATGAGCATTTAACTAATTACAGAACAACCTGTTCATATGCAACCATCACCCTACGGCTAGCCTCGCGCAAGTGTATTTTTCACCCATATTTATATTGTCTGTAGTGTAGAGCCAATGATAATTTATGGGGCTTTTAATATTGACATATAAAATATGCTTGTTTGAAATACACCATGTGTGGTACCATTTTATTTATTCACTAATACAATATAATATCAGCTCCTCTGATGTGTGTGATAAAGTCTGGTAACCAACAGACTGCGGCTATTAGGTACACATACTAAAAAGTTATAGTGTATTCCATTGCAGTGGGATGTTAGGATATTGAAAAGATCACAATAGATATTAACACTTCGCAACTAAGCAGCTATTAATTATCAGCTGTATTTGACTAGCGGAGTATACTACCAACATTATAGTAGATAATAAGTAGTCACTTTCTACACACAACAGAGAATGGGGATATAAAGATAGAGCTTGCTCTAAATAAGGGACTGCTTTTATTTCTCTCTCCACAAACAGCGCCACTGTTCTCCAGGGGCAGTGTTCAGAATTGCAGCTTAGCTCCATCAACATGAATGGGGATAATCTGCAATACTGGTCATATCGCAGAGAGACAATGCTGTTTATGGGGGGAAAAAAAAGCAGACCTATTTTCGAAGTCTAGATAACCCTCTTAACAAACAGACCTTGTATAAAAGGAAACTAGTAAACCCCCCCCCCCACACACACTATAAATACACAGAGCCTTGCGAAATGAATTCGAATTCAAATCCACCCCCCACCCCCTTTGCGTTTTTAGTTGCATTACAACCTTGAATTTAAACAGATTTTTGGTGAGTTTGTACCCGTTGATTTACGCAACCTACCACCTAAGTTAAAAAAAATAATTAACTTTCATGCGCATAAGTATTCACCCGCTGAAAGGCAATACTTTGTGGAGCCACCTTTGTCTCGATGAGCTTAGAACATCTAGACACTGGGATTTTTGCCCATTCTTCCAGGTAAAACTGCTTCAACCCCAATGTTATATGGGTTGGGTTGGTGTACAGCAGTCTAAGTCACGCCACAATTGCATTGAGGTTTTGGCTTTGACAAGGCCATTCCAAGACAATTACATGTTACCCCTTATACTACTACAGTGTAGCTTTATTAGTATGTTTAGGGTCATTGTCCTCCTGGAACACAAACAAGTTTTACTCAAGAATTGCCCTGTATTTATGGACATCCATCTTTCCTTCCAACCTGACCATTTTTTCAGTCCCTGCCAATGAAAAGCATATCCACAGCATGCCGCTGCCACGACCATGCTTCACTGCGGGAATGGTGTCTTTGGGGCGATGGGAAGTTTTAAATTTGCCACACACAGCGTTTCCAATTAGAGCCAAAAAGTTAAATATCATCTGACCAGGAAACCTTCCTCCATGTGTTTGGGTAGTCTGCCTCTAGCAGTTTGGCGACCTTAAAATGTATTTTCTTAAAGCAAGGTCTTTTTTTCTGGCCTCTCCTCCATAAAGTCCCGCTCCGTTGAGTTTACAACTAAGGCCCCATGCACACACGGGCTGAGACTGCGGGCACGGCCAGCCGCATTTTAGGGCCGTGCTCCCATACAAAGTATGGGAGAACGGCCCGTAAAATGCAAAAGAAGAGACACGTTCTATAATTTTCGTAACGTTTCTACAGCCCGGACACCTTCACATAAACAAAACGGGAAGGTGTCCGTGCACAATAGAAGTGAATGGGTCCGTAATTGCGGACTGTAAGTGCGGCCCTCAATTACAGATGTTTTTATTGTCGCGTGGCCTAAGGCTATATTCACACGACAGTGAAAAAAAAAATAGCCATTAAAAAGTGACCAACGGTCACTTTTTCATGGCTGTTTTGCATTAGTGTCTCTTCAAATTTTCATACATTTCAAGCCCGTGTTTAATGGCCGTTTATCATCTGTTTTTCATCGCTGTTAGAAAACCCACAGATTTAATTTGTCAGGTTTTCTTGTCCCAACCACCTGAAATCACCCATGTAGATCGTGCTGCAATGCCCTTTAGGCCTGATTCACACGAACTTGTTAAACGTCCGTGGGACGGCCGTTGAAACAGCGGCCGTCCCACGGACCTATGTAATACAATGTGGCCCTTCATACAGCTGTTGTTTAACGGACCGTGTGAAGGGTCCGTGGGAAAATAGGACATGTCCTATCTTTTCACGCATCACTCCATAGACTCAACTATGGTGGATGCATGGCATCGCGTCCCGTAGCACTGAGCACGGATGCACCTCGGACGTGAAAAACAGCAGTGTTTGTGTGAATCAGGCCTTAGATAGTGCCTACATCGTGCCACAGTGCCCATGTAGATAGTGCCAATGTGTCCCATGTAAATAGTGCCGATATAGTGTCAACCCCCCTGAAACCAGTGCCACCCCTCATAGATCGCACACCACCCTCCTGTAGATAGCGCCACATGCAGCATCCCCTGGCGGTTAGCGCTATTGGTGCTCACTCTAGGAGCAGACAGTATATGAACAGTGATGTGAGGGCTCCCTGTTCTAGGAGCAAAATCCATGACAAGCACTCTGCCGACGCCCTGGCCGGAGATTCCGCACATGGAGGAGCCCCTGACGTCACTGTCCATATATGTACAGTAATGTCAAGGGCTTCCCTCGAGCTCAGCGCTTAAAGCAGATTGATTTCTGAAAAACGGCTGTTAAAAACTGATCCATTGATTTCTGTGGGGGCTGTGAAAACTGCCAAAAATAGAACAGGTTCTATTTTTCGACGGCCAGTGTTCATGGGCCCTTAAAAAAAAACAGCCATGTGAATTCATCCACAGAACTTTAGTCTTCTGAAAACGAGTGAATGTGGCCTCAAAGTGGTCCTATGGACAGATACATTTCCGTTGTAGATCTTTTTCTTTTAATAACCCCCATCCTGATCTATACAACTTTGTCTCGGACCTGTTTGGAGAGCTCCTTGGTCTTCATGTAGCTTAATGGTGTTGAAGACTCAGGGGTCTTTCAGAATAGGTGTATTTATACTGACATCATGTGACAGAGTGATTGCACACAGGGGCACCTTATTTAACCAATGTGACATCTTGAGTTAATTGGTTTGACCAGACCTTATTTAGGGGTTTCATAGCAAAGAGGGTGAATATGCACTCACAACTTTAAGCTTTTAGGTTAGCAATTTGGACTATTTTGTCAGGTTCATTACATAAAATCAAATAATGTAAAATAGATTTTAATTCCATATTGTAATGCAACAAAACAAAAAACATCAAGGGTGTGAATAATTTTGCAAAGGCACTGTACAAACAAATACATACACTTTATCAGAGTGCAAAATACGACAGGGGTAACAGAACTCTTGACACTATATTACATTAAATGTATTTCAAGATTCCTATGTAATTACTGTGAAACTTGTGAAATATAAAAAACGACCATTTGGCAAATATTGTACTTTAGTCCAAAATTTACTCTTAAAGAGGCTCTGTCACCAGATCAAATCCCTATCTCCTATTGCATGCGATCGGCGCTGCAATGTAGACAACAGTAAAAAAATATTTTTTTTAAAAACGATCATTTTTGGCCAAGTTATGAGCAATTTTATATTTATGCAAATGAGCCTTTCTAATGGACAACTGGGAGTGTTTTTTCTCTTATTTCCAACTGGGCGTGTATTGTGTTTGTAACATCTGGGCGTGTATTGTGTTTGTAACATCTGGGCGTGTATTGTGTTTGTAACATCTGGGCGTGTTTACTTGTTTTACTAGCTGGGCGTTGTGAATAGAAGTGGATGATGCTGACATATGATGCTGGCAAACACTTCTATTCACAACGCCCAGCTAGTAAAACAAGTAAACACGCCCAGATGTCACCAACACAAGACACGCCCAGTTGGAAAGAAGAGAAAAAACACTCCCAGTTGTCCATTAGAAAGGCTCATTTGCATAAATATAAAATAGTTAAAAAAAAATAAAAAATAAAAAAAAGTTACTGTTATCTACATTGCAGCGCCGATCACATGCAATAGGAGATAGGGATTTGATAATCTGGTGACAGAGCCTCTTTAAGTGTGAATCAAGTCTAATGCCAAATAGATTTTTATCACCACAAAAAAAAAAAAAACTGGGGCGGGATTTTTCAGGGGAAACAAAAAGTTAGACAAAGCCCACTATTGAATCAAAAACTGCATTCTATAAACCTATCTAGCTGTCTGCGGTGACCCGCAATGGGATTAGGAACAAGATGCCCCACCCCACCTTTATAGCAAAAAACATTAAGTTCTGAGAACATACAGAAACAGGTCTGTGAATTGTATTACTAACACATTATCATCTCTACTTTTAGACAAGTTGTGCTGTAGGTTCACTGGTCTGTTTAGGATAGTGACTAGTTTTCAGGCCTTGTCAGTAATTCAGCGGAAGCGGGAAAAGAAACCAGCAAAGATTGGAGTGTAAGAATTTAGCAAAATCCGCCATGCTACATGACTATTACCCTCGCATACATTACTAACTTTATCAGCTTTGCAATAGTTTTTGTTCTGTCATTAGTATACAATGTGTATTATCCCCATTGTTCAACAAAATAACTTGCATTGATTTTAGAATATACCACTTATGTAGAGCCTTTAATGTAAAAGGCAAATAACGTAGTGGGCACTACCCGTTCCATGTTCCATTCCAGTGGTCCACTACACGTTCTGATATTAGTCAGGTTAAGACCACTTTCACACAGTAGTATTTTGCTTCAGTATTTGTAAGCCAATACCAGGTGGGTCCAAGACACATAGGAGGCACAAATCTATACTTTTTAAATTTAATACGGATGCAAAATACAGACCAAATCACAGCCGCATGAAAGTGGCTTATGGGGAGGCATCGCTGGCTAGTGATTTTAGAAATTTTAGGTAGTTCAATACCATCCTAGGCAGATTTAACCAGTACCAGCATGCATACACATACATTATGCACAATAAGGGTATGTTCACATGGGTCACATTTGCTGTGGAAAATCATGCAGCTACTCTGTCCCAGATCCCGAAAGGGTATTCCGTCCGATAGTTTGCACCAAATTAAACGCGATTTGACAGATTTACATCACGATTTGCTGCTGCAGACAACAGAAGAGGGGATATAAAAAATAAAATAACCAAACCTTTCTGGCGCTCCTGTGATGACGCGTCAATGGTCCCCTGGTTGGTCTCTGTGCAGACGGAATTCCTGGGATGACGTTTCGTGTGATTGGCTGCAGTGGTCACATGGGAAACGTCATCCCAGGAGACTGGCTGCGCAAACAGCAGTGGGGGAGCAAGGAGGCTTTGCTACGGGAGTGCCAAAGCAAATGAGCATGGTATTTTATTTTTTTCTATTAATTGAAAGTGTAAATAGTTTTTGTTTTATTTTTGTACTTTTGGCATTTGTTGCAAATTTTCATTTCCATATTAAAATCAAATCATGAGGAAAATCTGTAGCAAACATGCAACCATTCCGCAGCATAATTTGACATGCTGCAAATTTAAAATCCCGCACTGCAGGTCAATTTCTGCAGCTGGTGGATGAGATTTGTTGAAAAGTCATCCACTTTGCTGCTGCTGTAATACACCGCGGATTTCCCACCCAAAAATCTATTTAGCTACGTGTGAACATAGCCTTATAGTGGAAAACTAGGAGTTTTGACAGAAAGCTTTCCACATTTTAAAGAAAATTCAGGATGGAAACACACAAGGTGCTGGTAACCCTATCCAAAAACGATGTAATACAAATGGTTTTACGGTGTCCTCTATGGAAAGAACAGGAAAGATATCACGATATTGATCAGTTAAAGAGAAGCCCAAGTCTGAGCTGCATTACTGAGAGATTATGACATTTGGTTCAAATCAACATCTACATCACAGTTCAAGAGCAATTCAGCAGTACTGGACAAGATGGATGAGGTGGGTGAACGCCTCCTGGGTCACAGTCCAATGACCCTTCAATGTAGGAGAAAATAGGAAATGAGGCAACACAACCAATTCAGTGAAAAATAGTGATCCTGTTTACTCCACAAGCTTTGAGAAAGGCTCTTACTGAGTTGAAACGTTGCTTGTGGAATAAACAGGATCACTATTTTTCACTAGTTGGTTGTGTTGCCTCATTTCCTATTTTCTCCTACATCACAGTTCAAACATTTGCCTCACAGAATTGCTGTTGGCATGGACCCGCTACAGCATCACATGGGAGAACCTAGGAGTCTGTATTAGGCCTCATGCACACTTCAGTGAAAAGCTTCAGTGTGCGATCCGTTTTGTTTTTTTTGACAGCACACTGACCCATTAATTTCTATGGGGCCATGCAAACTTCCGTTTTTCTTTAACGGAACCGTGTGGCTGTTCCACCAAAAAGAGAACAGGTCCTATTCCTGTCCGTCTTTTGCGGATCAGTCTCGGCCATTCTATTAATTTGGTCCTTTAAAACAATGAACTGCACACGGAGGCAATCCGTGGGCGGTCCAGTGTTTCGGGGATCCGTGATTCGCAGCCATATATTTGGCAACGGATACCTGCTTGAGGCCTTACCCCGTTTTAGAGAATACCTCCCATATATACGGCATGCAATACGGTTTGCCAAGATTTTTCTTCTCACACAACAGCAGGCCATTGATGCAATATCCAGTATTTTTGGAACATGTATATAGAATACAGACTTGCATGAGGTCTTATGGTGTAGATATTGATGTGAATGGTGACTTGTATACACACAAATTCTCTAGGGCAACACTGCACCTGAAAGAAATGCCGTCATCAGAATCTTTGACCCCTAGGCTTATAACTTCAAGTGTTCACGTGGTTATTACAACCGGCTTTTACATTTTTAATGTACACCAATTCGTTTTTAATACATTTCCTTTGGTAGGTTTCCTTTCACTGCAAAGACATTTAAAAACCTCATTCCATACAGTATAAAAATGTTCTGCTGCATTTTTTTTCTATATGATTTTACCTGCTGTAAAAACTCCCTTTTATAATAAGAGATCCTTTTATAATATTGTATACTCAATTAGCCTAGCTGAAAAGAAGGACAAGCACACTGATCAAAATAAAGTTGATAAGTTGATACTGTTTGTCGCTTTCCACTTCAGCTAGGCCAAAAAAACGTATTGCTTAATTAAATATTATTGACTATGTTCAAGAGTTCCACAATAAAGGACAAAGTATGCCTGTAACATGTTTGTTTCAAATTAAGGCCCTGTTCACATAAGTATATCTCCAACGGAAAACTTCCATATATCCCACTACTCAGTCCAACAGTGGGATATGTGGTCCTATTGTTAAAAAAAAAAAGTTTGCTAAGAATTTTTTTTTAATTTTTATTGAATAGCGTAGTCTGTTTCTTTGAGTCTTTTGCAGTATACCCGCATATACTGGTGTGACGAAGGCAAAAGGATACACATTGGACCTCCGTCAGTTTAATAGAGCCCTATGGATACATTTAGCATGTACAGGTCACGTGCCATATTCCTGGCGTCACCGCTCAGCCATGGTAGCTATGATGCAAAGAGCATGGCCCGTGACTTCTGAGCCCTCTGATTGTTTGAGCATCCAGATTGTGACCAACGTAGCCAAAGACCGGTAGGATCCAGATCAGCGCTGGACCGCCAGCGCTGGTTCCCCCGGGGAAAGATGAGATATCTTTCTTTAAAATAAGCCCATTATTAAAAAGTCTTATATATACACATATTTTACTTTAAATCAGTAAAAGTGGCAAGTGCTAAAGAGTAACCAAACATTCCTAGATGGCAGATGAAATTTAGTTAATTAGTAACAGCATATACACATTTCATATAACAGGTCATGAGCATGGCACCAAAACAAACTTTTTCTACAGCTTCTCACCTCACCCCTTTGACTGCACTGCTCCTGATGACTCTGGACATGCCACTCCCCCTAGAGGGATGTGACTGTGAAGTTGTCTTCTGGGATGTTCTCAGGTCCCAGGAAGCCACCCTTCAGATTTGGTGGTGACAGGACTGGAGGACCCTGGGGGGGAAAGGCCGGGTAACGATAGGAATCCTGGAGCTGCACCATTGAGTCTCTTTGCACAGGGGAATGGGTAATATCATTGAGCAAAGGGCAGGGGTATGACGATCTATGATGCCCCCTTACCATGTCCAGCGTCTCTTTGTCTCTTTTGGGGCTTGGGATGTGGGGACTCAGGCAAGATACTCCCTCACCTCGCCTACCCATGAAGTCTGAAAGCAACCCACCTTTACCATCATAGGGAGGACTGCGAGGAGGGTACCAGTAACCAGCATTCTTGCAGCTGGGAGGGTCATAGCGGTGATGTGTTGATGGCTGGGGAGGCAGCTGCTCCCTACAAGAGGGCAAGTGGGGAGGGAGGCTATGTTTCAGGGGATCACAAGATGAGTGGGGAGGCGGCACAAGCTTTCTTCCCTCCCCCGGCCGTAGCTCAAGAGTTGGGGAGCAGTTAGGGGAAAAGGGAGAGTCTTGTAGTTGGTGATCATATCCCAGGCCAGGTGGTGGGGGTGGTGGTGGATGAGGTGCACCAGTACTGGTGTTGCCAACTGTAGGGAGATGGGGAAAGTGTTTACCAGGATCAAGTTCTGTAGACGGAGGGCCCAGCCCAGGAGAGTCACTCTGGAAGCCAAATGTGCCATCAGAAGGGGTAGATGGGTTCATGGAATAAGGTCCAGAGAAATCACATGTAGGCTCCCTCTCACCCACCCCATACGCCCGCGAGTGGGAGGGCAGAGGGGACATGCTGCTGTCCCCGCTATAGCAATCCAGTCCTAAGTCTGAGGTGTCCTGAAAGAGGGAACTGACTGAGGAAGTAGGTGGTGGAGCAGGTGGTTTTGGGGAAAATTTGGCTTTGCCTGAACCTCTCTCTTTCTTGCTGGCTGCACAGCTACCACCTCGTCCTCCTCTTGGACCCCTGGGGCCACCACCTCTCTTGGTTGGAAAACCTGCTGGTGGAGCAGCAGCAGATGATGAGGAAGAAGATGGGGATGATGATGAAAAGCCTAGGTGTTGTGGTTGTTGGGGTGATTGTTCAAATAAGTCTGCTTTCTTCCTGCGCCCCCTCCCAGGTTTAGCGGATTGGTGAAAAAGGACAGTCTGGTTCCAACTATATCCTGGTGCAGATGACGTGTCATTCCAGTCCATCATTAGCTTTTCAAGGCTGGAGAGACTTGACTGACCTTCACTGGAGGAGGCCTCACTATTGGCCCTTCTATAACCAGCACCAGGTTGGGTGTACTGTGTGCTGTCAGACGATGACTCTGACATGTTGTCAGTATTTTGCTTGGCCTTCTGTGGCGTATAATTGCTAATGTCCAATATAACATTGGATTCAGTCATGTGGCAATCAAACCCTGGGCCGTAAAGCTGACCAAAGCTCTCATTACCCCAATCTGATTGGCCATAACCTTGTCGAAATCCCCACTGACCTGCACCTACAGATCCAGTAAAGTTGCGGTTGTTTTCACCAGGAAACATTGGACCAGAGACCTTGGGCATCATATACCCAGCTGGTGAAGAGGTGCTTGAACGACTTTCACTCCTAAGTGGTGGGAATGGTGGCAACTCTGATGTGTTGAAAAAGGGAGTTTTAGCTGTGTTAGTAACTGTCCCTGCTGATAATTGTTGTTGCTGGCTGAAACTTGTGCTACTGTGGGCACTGCCTGGCGAAGAAGGGAGGCTATTACATCCACCACTAAAGGAAAAGCTGCAGTCCTTATTACCTAAACAGTCAGGAGGAGCTGGATACTGCTTGTTTGGTGCAAATATACTATGGCCCGGCAAACTCTGTCCACTAGATCCAGAAAAGCCTCCAAATTGGCCAAAACCTCCAGCACTTTGGGAGTTCGGAGAACGTGACAGCAGCTTTTGAAAGGCATCTGACCCACGGCATTCTTGTTGAGAAAGTGAGCCAAAATTTGCATTTCCCCGGTTTGGAGGGAATGGTTGCCTGGCAGCTGTTGAACTTTGGTATGGTGATTCTTGGGTACCAGATTTTGCCCCCCGAGAATTGGAATAGGGCTGGAGTGCCCTTGGGTTTGGGGAGGCCGATGACCCAGAGAACGCAGATGCAGATTTTCTAGCTTCCTGTCTCTGGGCAACAGCAGCAAAATCCACAAGGTCTGAGGAATCGTCTGAGTCCAACAGAGATCGGAAATAGCCAGTAAAAAGCCCATGATGATCCTGTCCTCCACTTTCAGCCTGAGACAAAGAAGAGCCTGTTCCAGTATAGTAACCTGGACGGGATGGTGATCCACTATGCAAACCAGAAAAGCCTCTGTGTTCAGGTCCTTGGTAACTACAGTGTCTGCCACTTGATTGACCATGGGATACCTGTGTCATCCAAGGCCCACTTTTTCCTTCACTTCCCCAGTCAGACATGCCTTGATAGCCTAAACCAGGCTCTCCTCCCATTTCACCAAGCAAAGCACCATTTTTTCTAGATCTTCTCTTGCGCTTGGGTTTGGCGTTCGGATCTGGTTCAGCTTTAGGTTGTCTACGTTTTCTTGGCTTTAAAGGGTCAGCAGGTCTTGGCTTTGATTTTTTTCTTCCAATTCCTTCAAAAAAGTCACTAAAAGAACAGCGAGACAGTTCTGCATTATGACTATTACATCCACCACGGCGGCCAGGCCCTCCACCACGTCCACCACGCCTCCGATAACCTTGGACTCTGTGTAGAAATTGTGAGATATTATGCGTTTCAGGGGCCTGGTGTACTGAATCTGGCAGTGTAGGTGTCCAACAACGAGGTGGAGAAGTACGTCCAGCTCCTTGACTCTGACGGTTAAGAAAAGCAAGCTTTGCCAGAACATCACTGTATTCAGACTTGCTGTCATTGGTGTCAGCTACATAGGACGGTTGAGGGGAAGCCAATTTTTGCTTTCTTCTCCTTCTTTTCTTAACAAATTCACCATCGGCAGCTGGTGCGGCTGGCTGGGAAGTTGGCGCAGGTGGTAAAGATGGTTCAATAGGAGAGGGCTGAGGCAGCATTGGTGGAGTCTCTCTAGCCAGAACCAGATTTTTGGGTGGCCGTCCTCTTCTCCTTTTAAGGATGATTGGAAGCTCACCAGGTGGGAAAACCATTACAACATTTCGGCCATTGTTTTTCATCTTGAGTAGAGAGGTGGGACCTGGGCCTGAGCCACCGATCAGTTCTCCTCCTTCAACACTTAGAGTGCTACTGAATGAAGATACTTTATAGCTTGTTTTGTTTCTTCTTCCCATTGGCATTGGGATTTTGGCAATCCGCACCACCATCTTTCGTACACCTCTGCGTTTTGGCTTTTGTGGTGGGCCCTGATCCACATTTCCATCAACTGCAGAAGTTTTCTGACCAAGGGAAGGTAGTGGAAATACAGAGTTTTGCTCATGACTTCGATATGCTCTAGGCTCCTCTGGTGTTCGGTGGTAAGGAGGCATCACATATGCACGAGAAAGACTTTCAGATGCTCGAGGTCTTCCAGGTCTTCTTCTCCGGCCCCTGCCAGGTCTATCTCCCCTGCGTCCTCTAAGACCAAACCTGTGGCCTCCGCGAGTGGAAAAAGGGGTTCGTCTGAGGGTTTCCGATGTTTGAGAAAAGAGAGGTAGCATCCAGGGCATTTCTTCCGTTATTGGCTCTGCCATAACCTCCCTTTCTTTGTATTTCTCTAACCTTTTTCTGCACTGCTCTACCCTACTTTCATCATCTGAGGACTCTCCTTCATCCTCATTTTCTGTCTTGTCTTCATCTTTAACACTTTCCTGATTTGCACGTGCATTACCCTGCTCCCCTTCTGGTTTTACCTCATTTTCTCCCTTTATCATTTTTACTCCAAATTCATCTTCCTGTTCATCTAAAGACTTTTCAGGTTTGCTTTCCACCTGATCCTCCCCTGATTCTCCCTCCTGTTTATTACTTTCTTGTTCTTCATCTGATGATTCCTTTGCCTGTTTTCGCTCACTCTGCTCTTGTCTAAAACTATCTGACTGCTTAATTGGCTCTTGTTCTTCACAAGATTCCTCTTCCTGTATATTGTCTTCCTGCTCCTCCCCAGATTCCTCCATATTTTGCCTCTCATAGCCCTGCTCATCCCCTGATGACTCATCTTTATTTTCATTTATGTGCCCTGCCCGTTTATCTGCACTGTCCTTCCTACTTTGGCCGTCTAATTCTTCCTGTTCCCTCTCCTGCATAGTCTCTGTTGGCTGTGGCTCCATCCAGGCAAGGGCTGCTAACTCTCGAAGAACATTTGAACTGGCAGATTCACTTGAGTCTGGGTTGGGTGATACAGGGCTTGACTCCTTGGTATCAACCGTTTCTGAAGGCTTTTCTTCTGGACTCCGTAGTCCACATGCAAGGCTCTGAGAAGAAAAGAAGCTGTACTGTAATCCTGGCTCTACATCGTCATTCTCTGATGGAGGGCTAACAACATGAGTATAATCAAGACGAACACCACTGGATCTTAGGTCATTGGAAAGTTGGCTAAGGTCCTTCATAATATCCATCAAACGTACAACTGGCTGTAGATTGACACGACCATTGCCACATTTGCTTTTAAGTAGAGCAATGATTCCATCAACACCTAGCTTTGTGGTTCCTGCAGATGGACAGAAGGATTTGTTTGAACGGACGCAAGAATGCTGGGATCGGCTATCTTCTTCTTGGTGTTCAAGCTGGATAGATGTAGAATCTGAAAGAAAAATCCAGATTAGTGTTTGGATCAGGTGGAAAAAAAAAAAAAAATTCCATTGGCTTTACGTGAGTATAGCGTTTTGCAACAATCTAAGAAAATGACTAAGGAAAAATAAATGTAGAAATAAGCTAGGGGAAAGATTTAAAAAAGAAAGCATCAATTTGTCAATCTGCTAGAATTTTAGCAAGAAAATATGGATAGTTTAGCTCTTACTCCTCTCCATCTTTGGCTAGCACATCTCAAAAGAGATGAGGGTTGGTTGGACTGGTCTGTAGACAAACCAGTGAGCAAACTAATTACTAAATATTCGGTAAGTCAGATAAAACATATGAATCATGTGGTATATATGCAAATGTACTTACTTTCTTGCCTATCTGATTTCAAACTTTTCCCGCTGTACTTGTGGTCTCTATGGAAAGATTAATTTTATTTAAATTAACAAAAATTAGGACAAAGTCTTAACCAGACAACTAGTGAAATTAATACAAGCAGGATAATTAAATTCAAGAGAATGGCAAAAAATGAAATATTGCTCACTTAGGACCAACGCCATTTCTTTAGGCAGCTACTCTGTGAAATAATCATAGATGATCAGGCTAATAGAACCTTCTGTTGATCATCGGTTATCGTCCGGAAAATGTAGTATTACACGTTGACAATTCAAGTCAACGGGTTGCCATGAAATACATGCTCATGTGGAGCCAATAGTGAGGGCCGTTTTATGCAGCATCTCCCTGTCCTGGCCAATAGAATGAAGGTCCCAAGGGGAATAAATAATTATCTAGACGATTCAAAAGGCTGTAAGGGTTCTTAGCTTGGTCCTTGTTCTACGTTCATACAACACTGGCATCTTTGGGGCTCAAATCATGCCATCCTCAAGGCAGGTATGTGTTTACGCTCTCCCGATGCCACTTCAGCACACTATTGCATACTGAGATTGTCAGTAATAAACCCGGGTTCCAATAACTTTTCATGCATAGTGACACGTATTCTCTCTGGGTTAATACCTATCGACAGCCTGAATTGTCTAACATTCTTCAGTAGCCCGTATATACGTTCAGACGAATGTGGTAATAGGTGATGGATTTGCTGCCTAAAGTTTGTATCTAGAAAGCATATATGGTCAGTTTTGCTCTACATTTAAAGTGCACCTCATATGAGCAATAGTATATTTTTCTTTGTACCATTGGAACAGGTTTTGTTTACATTATTGTATCATTTTTATTTAACATCTATTCCAGGCTTTGTCCCCTGATGAATCTGTGTATGTGCAGTAGAAACGCGTTAAGGCCTCGTTTACATCTGCGTTGGAGGCTCTATTAGGAGCCTCTGTCGCAGATCCGGCAAAAAAAATACAGAAAACAATAGCATTGTTACTGACAAATCACGAACACCCCAACGAAACCCACTAGGCTTTCCACACACGAGCGTGTTCAGTCTGTCATATACGATCCGCATGTCAGCCGCATTTCCCGGACCGAACACTGTTCAGGGAGCCGGGCTACTAGCATCATAGTTATGTATAACGCTGTGAGTCACTGCCTCCCCGTGGGATTGTCCCGTACTTAAAATAAGTATTCCCACAGGGAGGCAGGGACACCTAGCGTCATACATAACTATGATGCTAGTAGCCCGGCTCCATGAACCGTGTGTGTGGGTAGCCTTAAAGTTAATAGGTTCCGTCGGCCGCCAGTGTTGTCTGTCATACAACGAAATCAGCACTTCCGGTATTTTTGTTGTTCTGCTCCTCTGACTGAGCGGAATGGAAACACCGACGTAAGTGTGAACCCTACCTTAGATTTTCCTATAGGATTTGTCTTTAATATCTCATCATTATGGTCGCCTGCTAGACAACCACAATGGTTACAGTTGTTTTGGTGTATGTGCCCTTTTCATTAAATTGTTTTACTCCGGTCCTATTTTTCACCTATTTTTTTGTGCCTTTATTTGATAACCTGTAGGACAATCCTAGGATCGCAATTGTACGAAAAAGAACAAGAAAAAGGGTAAAAAAAACAAAAACAAACAAACTTGAGTTTGTAAGTCTATATCCTCAAAAAAAACAAACATCTTGTTTGACAAATAACATTTAAATATACACCCCCAGAGCAATTTTCCAGTTCAACGTTACTGTTTTTACATTTAACACAGCACAGTGCACAACAGTTTTCTCACACGTAAGCTGAAAAGTATATGGTTAACCTCTTTCCGATGAGAAAACCAGTGAGCATTACCAGTTAGGCTACAGTCAGACTAGCGCTTTTCCTACATTTCTTGTCCGTGTGCATTACGTATTGGCATCAGCGTGCTTTGCGTTTATCACATTCATGCAAGAACTTAATTTAAAAAAAAAAAAAAAAAAATGTACTTCTCTGCTTTTCAATGTATTCGATGCGAGAAAAACTGACAGCACACGGATGACGTCCGTGGCTTTCACAAACCCATAGACTTCAATGGGTGACAATATAGTACAGCGAGATTCACGCAACGGACACACGTAGCGTGAAATACCCACTGCATTGCATGGGTCCGTGTGCTGTGTGATTTCAATATTTACATACAGGTGATATGCCAACACGATCCTTATGACAAATCTACGCTCACCTTGAACGAGGGTGTCTACAGACTAACGTCACTCTGCGGCCCCTCTCGGCCTCCTTTGAATGTGGAGGACGCTTTTCGGCAGGAGTGTCTCCATTTTCCAGGCTAGGAGGGACAAGGCCAGCAGCACCGACATCTATAAAGGAAACAAAACATCAGATTTATGGTACGACAGCTCTGGCGGGGCTATTGCTAGCCTTTAGTTATAAAGCATAGTGCAAGCAGTCTCTGTACAGTCATGCAAATTAAAAAAACACAATATTAGGAGCAAGCATTTAAACATTTAGCAGTGTCACCGTCTCGCATTTACCAGATCTATTATGTCCAAACCCTGCTTTGACAACCTTTGGACTTGTTTAGCGCTTTTGTGTCCCTCTCTACATTTTTTCCTAGGTTTTTCCTCCCCCTATTTCCTCTACTCTTCTCTCCCCTGCTGGCTCTCTGCTCCTGCCTCTATCCTCCTTTCTCTCTTTCCTGTTATCTGTATCTCAGTATCCAGCAGAGTGGTGTATATATAATGTCTCCCTTCTCCACATACTGACACAAGTCCTCACCTCAGGGCTGCATGCTCTCCCCCTCCTCTCTCCAACTTAATCCCATGATCTCCTCACGCCTCTCCTCAAGGCTTCATGCGCTCTCCCTGCATCCACCGCTCTCCCTGCATCCACCGCTTTCCAATCTATAACTCACCTTCGCCTACAATACCTATACACCTCTCTAGAAGCCGTGTCCTTCATCCTCATTCTTTAGTTCTTTTCCTATACCTAACAATGCATTCCACAAGCCATTATACTGAATTATGTCCCCCCTAGAAGTGGGCGCTACCCCAATGCCAACCTTTCCTATGTGCCTTAATTATGGTTGTGCCAAAAAAGGTTTATATGAGCATGTGTGTGCCTGTGGCCTCATTGCACCTGCCTATTTAAGGGTTTCTTTACCTCTACAAAACCAGTGCTTTCACAAACAATATGCACACATTTAGAAACACACCTAGCTGATTTTGAAGCATTCTCCGAAACACTTAGCCTTATTCAGACGAACGTATAATACGCCCGTGCTACGTGCGTGATTTTCACGCGCGTCACACGGACCTATGTTAGTCAATGGGGCCGTTCAGAATGTCAGCAATTTTTACGCAGCGTATATCATACGCTGCGTAAAGCTCACGACATGTCCTATATTTGTCAATTTTTCTCGCATCACATTGGTCAATAGGTGCGTGAAAACCGCGCACGGCACACGGACGCACTTCCGTGTGCCGCGCGTGATGCGCGCTACAGTAGTTAAAACTATGAATGAAAACAGAAAAGCACCACATGCGAAAATCACGCAGTCACGCATAATATACTCATGACACACGGAGCTTTTGTGGACCTCTTGCGCGCACAAAATGCTGCGTTTTTTGAGCGCGCAAAATGCACACGTTCGCGTGAATCCGGCCTTAAAACGTTTATCATTAGAGAAGAGCAAGCATAACCATTCGCCACACCAAAAATTATCATGATCTAAGTAGTACACTATGCCCCAAAACCCGCCATAATTTAGTATGTACTAAAGAAATGCTAAGGTTCAAGATAACTTTCTTAAGATTTACTCCACACTAGATCCAAAGTGTTAGCTAGATGGGCAAAATCACATGTAATAAATACATGAGCAGCTTACATCACTTTCTATCCAAAATAAGGCTCCGTTCACATCTGCATCAGGGCTCCGTTTTGACGTTCCGTCTGAGCTTTCCATCAGAACAAAGCCCTGACTGAAACAAACGGAAACCATAGGTTTCGGTTTGCATCACCATTGATTTCAATTGTGACGGATCCGGTGCAAATGATTTCAGCTTGTCTCCGTTGTGCAGGGGTTCCGTCTTTTTGACTGAGTCAATACCGTAGTCGGCTACGGTACAGAACACAACGAGGAATGGTATTCAAGGTAAAGACAAGGGTGTAAGAAATAAATCAGGGAGATATGCGATGTCAATAAAAATGGACCTAAAAGAACTGGGTATATGCCAACCTAAAATAACAAGGCAGGGGAATACATCGGAGAGCCAGGGATTTGGGGAGAAGATAGAACCAAAAATTAATAAAACAACAGCAGCGCAAAAGTGCGCATACCGAGTAACTTGTAGACAGAAAGTTATGGATTACAATCCCCAGCCCAAAAACACCAATCATGGCCATGAGTTGACAGATTTTAGTCTGGACTAATTGTAAACCAGGTCATAGGACACCTCGTGAGCAGTCTCTGGCGGTGCCCATCTTTATAGTCTTATAGGCATTTATAGCTGGAGGTCAAACACCACTAACGGGCTGTCTAGTCCCAACATCACACAGAGGGGTGGTTAAAGGAAACGTGAACTTAATGAAAATGATCTAACGTTGCAAAATATTAATGCACGGTAAACGTGCCCTGAGCAAATGAATGCACCTTGAACATAGGCTGACATTGGCAAATCATTCGCAGCAAATAGGTTCTCGGCATATACCTATATAGTCAGACATCAGGAAGTGAGCTTGTGTCACAGCTGAGTGTGTGTGGGGGAGGGTAGAGGGCAGACAGATGGTGCAGTGATAAGAGGAGGGAGCAGGCATTGGATTCCAGGCACAGGACTAATTATAGCTGCCCTCCTCCCAGAATGCTTTGAGGCAGAAAGCACTCAGCCAGGGAACCACATCCTGGCAAAGCATTCCCTTTCCAGCCAGAAAGCCCTGCAGACCTTGGCATTTTGACTAACCTCTTTCTTGCCTGAGAGCAGCATGTGACAGTATAACCCTTTCTGCACCAATGACATCTCTCTGCCCAAAATGAAAACCCAATTTGCTAGTTGTCACGCAAACATATATTTTGTGTTGCTGAATAAGGTCAGCGAGGCCATTCACAAAATATACGATGTGGCCGGTGGAATACGCAAGGAGGAAATCAGGTGTGTGCGAGATTAGAATATACATATATACAATCCCATCAGAGGGAAAGACTTTCCCACTTTCCAGGTAGATTTTCACTAGTATAGTGAATACAATGAAACTGGTCTACAAGACATTGGCCCTCGCTCGTCATATATTGGCAATTTTATGGGCACCCACAAGTTATTGGTAAGCGATGGCATGGCAGCCAATGCAGAGAAATGTGTTCTTCCCAGCAGATGTCTCTCTTTACTTCTTTTCCCACTACAAAGAGCTGCACACTAACTCCTTCCTTCCCTCCCTTTCTCCTGTCTGTCCTGTCTCCTCTGTCTCTCTCATCCTTTATTTATCTGCTTCCTCCTGTGTGCACAGATTAGCTGCTCCCCGCTGGATCCAGGATCTGTCAGACAGGCAGATAAAATACACAGCTACAAACAGAGAGGGGGTGTGCAGATACTCAGCATCATTATACAGCTCAGCGTGTGCATTTTCTCTACAGATACTCAGTGCCACTCTCTGTTCTAACAGGATGCCGCTCTACCGGGCGTTACATGTGGTAGGGCAGAGGGAGCAGGAGCATGTTGCCTGGATACCGAATGTGGAAGTGGGTCATGCAGCAGTGGGGACACGGTGACATCCGAACGGGGAGTGCTCACCATTAACCCATGTAGTGCCAGGGACCTGTTGTATTGGGGACGCACTCAGCAGGAGTACAAACCAGGGCCTTCAGGTATAAATACAGCCACATAAAAGGGTAAGATATTCAGCAAAATATTACTGAGATCACTCCGTTCTACATAGGGGAAAAAAAAAAAAGTTCAGAATTAAAGAAGTTGGGAGCAAACTCTATAACAGACAGCAGACCACTGTACACACTCCATTCAGTGCTTGCTGCTTATTCTTCAGATCCAAATGATCAAGACAACACCTAGATATTGTAGGAGTAGCAGTGTTTCCCTATTACTCCGGCCAATCACAGTCACTCACCCAAGTATAGAAAATGTGAGCGCGCGCACACACACACACACACTACACACACACACACACACACACACTATATACATACACAGACTATATACACACCACAGCCTAGACGTGTTGGTTGGATAACACAATTAATAAAGTTAAAAGGTAGCGGCATTAGAAGATCCCTTTTAATTATTTAATACAGTTCTCATTGACGTGTCATACAGGCTTCACTACGATTCAAGTTACAACAAATTTAAGAACTGTTGTGCAAATGTTACAAAAATGTTAACAAAAAACTATGTCATGATCTTTTGCAGTTTGATACTAAAACAAGTGAGTTCCTCAAATGATCCATGCCCCCATACTATACCCATCACACTATATTATATAGGGGGGGGGTGTCACATATAGTACAAGGTGTGGAGAGCATCTGTAAGAGACTATTGATTTTCCGTTCCAATTCTAGAGCAGCTAAGTGAATTTTTTTTTCCAGACATTGTACATCTATGGACACATTATGTGTGCAGGAAGCTTTTATTCTGAGCGGTCTCTGGCTGGAAGGTGACAAGGTCACATTATCCCCAGAGCTGACAGTGACATCATATGACAAGGGAGGGGTGTTTTCTTACTTACCAAGGTGCTGGTTACCATAGGTACGGAGCTCAGCAAGGAAAGTGTTACTACATTGCTGTGCTCTGCAGGGAGCTCTGCTTGCAAAGCTCCACAGATCTAAGGCAGGACAGATTGCAATGAGCCGGCGGACAGGAAGGGGTTACACATTGCCACACTGCAGTGAATGGTCTCTCACAGCCTGACCCCTCTCAGTATAATCAGTTCAGTGATTCGGACTCTGACGGCTAGAGATGGCTATGCTGCTGGAGCTTTCTAAATACAGAGCAGATGGGCCCCAGTATAGCGGACTTGGCCAGTGATCGCTGATACAGAGAACAAAGCCATGGAAGCGCATTTCTCAAAACAGACTTTATAGCATTTTAACGGCTAAAGTGGTCATCTTAATCACAAGCCACCGGCAAATTTACAGATCCCATTAAAGCCCACAAACATACAGTAGTTAATAACCAAACAATAGTATATGACGTCTCACATGTAAAAATTGAAATACACGCGCGCGCACAAACGTTTATCTCCCATTAATAATATAGCGCCATCTGTTCAAAGAGCACGGTCAGCAGATTGCAGCCACGGACATCACTATCTATCTTAAGCTGGCCATACACTAGAGATTGTATACGACCAAAAAGGCAGATTCAGATAATTTTTTTTTGCTGACTGCCAAAGACCGGTATCTGTGGAAAAAGTAGATCTGCCGTGTTGGATTTTTTCCATCTGTTGTCAGGTTACAGTCCTTGGAAAAACGTTTTGTTTTTTTGGCCACACAACAGATCTACATCCCATCAATAGAAGCCCAGACAGGCCACAGATAGATTGTGGACTTGTGGTTTTAAACAGTGGCGAGTCGTTCAGACGACAACCTTCACAGACCAACAAGTAATTCAGAAACGGCCTTCTAAAATTCCTTAAGTGGGAGCTTCATCTACTCAGACACATACACCAGGAGCAATTTTATATGAAGACAACTGATTTATGTTTTTGGAGTGTGGGAGGAAACTAAAGTACCCTGACAAATCCAATGCGAACACCAAGAAAACAAACTGCATGCAGATGTTGCCTGGATCACTCTGGTTCATTATTTTATACATACGTTTTTTCCTTTTAATTTAAGATATGTAACCACACAGACGTAATAGTAGATCATTATTAACTATATCAGACCCCACCCGTCAGAAACGATTGTCAATTCTTTTTTTTATATAATGCAGTAGCGGTCACTTAAATCAGGACTAACTAAAGTGACGAAGGGTCCTTTTACACGCGCCGATATATTGCCTGTAACAAGCACCAATCGACGGTAAAGGAAGACTATCCGTGCTTGTTTACTTTCATTTTCACGTAGCAATTAACGTGAGGGTGTTTATGCCATCGATCGCTCATACACTCCGTTTTTGTGATGGAATCAATAGCACAGAAACCTGCGCTATTGATTCCGTTGAAAAAACGGAAACCTGTCAGAACAGTGACAAACGGAAACCATTAGCAATGTTTCCGTCACCATTGATATCAATGAAGATGTGGTTTCCGTTTGACTTTCCGTTGCGGAGTTCCAAGACGGAAACCTCAGACGGAACCACTGAACAGAAAGTGAACGCTGTTGTGAACCGGCCCTTACTTTGTACAAAACAATGGATCTGCCAGGATCATGTTATTCGACAGGACAGAAAAAATAGTTTCCGTTTGACCTGATTAAAAAAACAAAAAACAAAAAACAAAAACAGATCTTCACAAAAACAGTAAAATGGAGACAAACTAACACTTTTAACCATGATGGAAGCACGATTGAAAACCTATGAATCCATTAAAAAGGATAGCCAGACGTGGCATGAACCTAGCTGAAGATGGACAATCTAATTTTCCTCAGATGCAGGCAGAAGCTAGAGCTAATTTTATAGGATGGATAGCCCAGGTATCTTTTTGGAAGGTGTGAGAAAACCTATGCGAAGATGGACAAATCCAAAACGATGTGGCTATGTAAACCTTTGAACGCTTTTTTTTATTTTAATAAAACAATGTATCATGGTGTTTAATGCAACTGAATTGTTTTTTATTAAAAAAATCTTGCGCTGAAACCCGAATCCGTCAGGCCAGCGGGACTGACTGCTCCGATGACAGCGGGGCCTGTGTGTCAGATCCACCTGTTATCGATCACATCGAAGTTATAACAGCTGGATCCTGCGTCAGAGACATGAAGGAACCGCTGTCACTGAACCCATCAGTCCTGCAGACCTATGTATTCAGGATACATAGAAGCTGTATCTCAAAACGTAAAACATTTTTTTTTAATAACAATTAAAAAGTTGCATTAAACACCAGGATACATTTATTTTTTTTTTTTTAACAAAGCAAAGTGTTCAAAAGGTTTACATAGCCTTTAAAGGGGTTTACCACCTTCTGACAACTGATTACCTATCCGCCGGATAGGTCATCAGTACAGGATCTGTAACCCGGGCCCTGAACAGATCAACTGGTCCGATGCCTCCGTGAACTGAACGCACATACCGGAAGCAGTTGCCTCCAGCCACGGAACAGCGGCCGAGCTGCAATACTGTAGCTCTGCTCCTATTCAAGTGAATAGGAGTGGACCTGCAGCACGGCCGCTATGCTATGTACAGAGCAAACTGCTTCTGGCTTCGGACATAGCATTATGTGCCATAACATCCAGTGCCCGCAGGCCACTGGAGCGACTTAACGTTCGGGGTCCGGATGTTGGACCCGCTCAGATGATATACTGATGACCTATCCGGTGGATAGGTCATCAGCTGTCAGAAGGTGGACAACCCCTTTAAGTCTCATCCAATAAGTCATCTTTCTAGCATGCTGAAAGGGAAGCCAGCTCTCATGCAAATGCATCTAGGAGGCACATAGACACCAAATTCTATTTAAAAAGACACTAAAAATATTTTTTACTCCAGTATCATGAAGAATAAACCGAAAACAATGCCACCATATAAATTTACATGAAACAGTTCACGAAACCAGAGATTGGCATTTTAAAAACTTATTTACCAAAATTAAATTAGAAAAGCAGGACTAAAATGGGTTGTCCTGTTTGGAAAACCAATTTTCAAATACCCTAAAAGGGCATTCTGAGTCCAATGTCCCCTCCTCATCTGCACGACCGCATTGAGATTTCTGCGCAGAGCATGTGCCCTAATGCTTCATAAATAAATCTATAGGAGTTACGCAAACAGCCGAGTGCTGGATGGGCCACCGCAATATTCAAACTCAGAGGGACTCAATACCCCCGGTTTGAGCAATCAAACACTTATCTATCCTGTAAATATCACTATGGCCCTTGCAGTCAGCTGATGGGCATGTGTGCCAGGGGTTGGGCCTCTCAGATAGGCCAAAAGGGTGGGCCATAAATATTACTGTCCCAGAATATCCCTTAAACCTCTTAACTACTGCATGTACATGTGTTTATATCAAGTGGTCAGCGACTTGATTATCCGAGCACCATGTTGTAACGTCAGGATGAGCGTCCCATTCTGCGTCTGCACTGCTTACCACTGGGACCTGGTAGATTGTGTGAGCAGTTGGTTCTGATACTTTCCACAATACAAAGTCTTCTCATCAATTAGAAGCTGGTATGGCAGGTCCAGATAAAGAGGAACAATTTTTTTTAATATAAAAAGTAGAATAATAAAAGTAGAAAATTAATAAAATGAACATTAGTGGACCATGTATGTAGCCCTAGCCCTACCCACAAGTACCGTAAACACCACATTACGTATTAATCAGACAGTGGTCAATTAATTTTTGTAACCATTTCAGGGACACTGAGCAATGAAATGTTATAGGAAGGCCTTCAGTGCGTATGTAGTGCATCTTTCTCATGCGTTCTTTCTAGCCAAAACAGAAGTTAGGTTTTGGCTATAAAAAAAAAGATCCAAAACAGAAAAAATTATAAAATTTGCACTGTATGAAAAATGCTTTAGGTTCAAAGGGATGGGGCTTGAATATTTCTGCCGGTCATTGGAGCGTTTTTCAGGATTATGGATCTCACTTTAAGTAAACTCATTTTATATATCTATGAACAATTAGGGCTATTGCAGTTTTTTTGGTGTCGTTTTTGACACGCAAGCGCTTCTTCCGAAAAAGTGAAATACGCTTTCTTCTCGCAGCTTCGTCTCCAACCTCCCATTGAAATGGGAGGCAGAGAAAGCGCTCAATGGCCGTGGCCGAAAAATGCAGCAAAAACAGGTGCAAAGGAAGAGCAGGCAGGGTAAGATTTTTCTGCCTGCAAAAACCTGTGTGAACATACCCTTACACGTTTGCAACAACACCATTATAGATTCTGAAAATGTTATTAAATTAAAACATATCTGAAAGGCCCTTTAACATAGGCCAATTATCAGGCAAACAAGCTCGGATAGCATGCACGTTCTTGATCATTGCCCTGTGTAAACAGGGCAACGATCAGCAAACGAATGAGCAAACGCTCTTACGTCAGCTGATTGTATCGTTTATGCAGCCAAAAAAAACTGTCGTCAGCACATCTCCCTGTATAAACAGTAAGATGTGCTGCAGACATGGTAGAAATGTATGGGGACGAGCGATCGTAGTAACGAGTGCTCGTCCTCAAACATATTTTTGTGAAACGAGCAAACAAGCGCCAATTAATGAGTGGTCTCGTTGAGCGGCGTTCGTTTACACGGCCCACGTCCGGCCATGTAAGAGGACCCTTAGGCTCTATTCCAGTGGTGGTCCACCGATATATACCGACCATTATCACGGAAAAACAGCTGCCCCATATGAATTTGTCTTAAAGGTGGCCACACATCAGGCATATGAGGTCCACATATGGCCCCCGGGCTGCCAGGTGAGCACCACTGCTTTGTTCACACCAAGTTTATTGGCTACATCAGAAGGATGCATCTAGTTAGGAAAAAAGTATCCATTCCAGACGTATCCTGTGAGGTTCCCAAAAGAGGTCTATGATAATGCCAACCGAATAGCCACAGTAATGATATGTGATTAAATCTAGAATTTCCTATCTTGTCCTTGAATGTGCGTTAGGCTGTGTCCACATCAGTGTTGCTTTCCGTTCATCAGTTCCATTCAACCTTTCCATCGGAGGAACTGATGAACGGAAAGCCGAACCGAAACTATAGCTTCCGTTTGCATTACCATTGATTTCAATGGTGATGCTTCCGTTGCAGTTGGATTCCGTTGCAGTTGGTTTCCGTTTGTTTCTGTTCCATAAAGGTTCCGTTTTCTTCATGGAAACAATAACGTAGTCGACTGTGCTATTGTTTCCGTGAAAAAAAAAACCACTTTACAGAACAGAAACAAACAGAAACCAACTGCAACGGAAGCATCATTGAAATTAATGGTAATGCAAATGGAAGCTTTAGTTTCGGTTCGGCTCTCCGTTCATCGGTTCCTCCGACAAAGGTTGAACGGAACCGATGAACGGAAACCAAACGCTGATGTGAACAGGTCCTTAACCATGTCTTCGTGCCCTGTTATTATGTTTCTGGGTAACGAGCCTCAAATTGAAAACGAACACGTAATAGTTGGTCTTGGAGTTTGATTTTCCGTAAATTAAACTATTCACATCAAGCACATCTATGGGTTAAAAGTCCTAGCCATAGTTTTGCAGGACCCATTTCCAAAAACCCCGTTTTCCTGTACTACTCATTGCATACTCTATGACCACTGGGTAATTAACGAAAGGTGACATTTATTTATCTATCGAGATACAACTGCAATAGGCTCTATGCAACTTCCCTTCTCTCTGTCTGAATAAGCCATCGTACGATCAGTGACGTCACTTAGTGCTAGCGAAAATGCTCTATTTTTTGGGTTTAGTGAGAACACCATCGGCTGGGCTGCTCTCGGATTATACTAAAGAACTATATGCGACTGCCTTAGCAACTTTGAGCCACTAGAAAAACGACCTGGGTCTCCATGCGGAACTCAAAGTTACTACACATAATCAAAACACAAGATTAGTGTAGAGTGTGAATACTGGAACTACAAATTTGTGTTTGAACAGTTGTAGAACTTTGAGGAATGGAGGACACTCTATGGGGGAATTTATTAAGACCGGTATTTCATAAGCCAGTCTTCTTAGACTGAAAAGTTGGAGTAGACTCAGACACCTTTATTAAGAGGCAAGCTTCTTAATAAAGGTGTCGCATGTTTCAACCGGGCTGTGCGTCACAATCGTGTTGCAACGGCCATAGCCATGCACCAAAAAATCCTTCCCTTTGTCCAAAAAATACAAAACAAGAAACACACTCACCTCAACGCTCCTCTTCTTCATACATCTAGCGCCGCTCATACACGTACCTGATGCCGGGCAGCGTCAGGGTCTTATATGTGACGTAGCACTTCAATTTCATCAAAGCTGTGTGGCATACAATGTCCTGAAGCTGCCCGGCATCAGGTCCTTGTATGAGCTCTGCTGGAGTGATAAGGGAGCCGAAAGGGAGAAGAGGGGCGGTTCGGTAAGCATAATTTATTTTTCTATTTTATTTAACAGTCGAATGGAAGGGGCGTGGGGGGTAGTCTGGTCAGGGGTTGGCAAGGCAGGGCCCCATAGAGTGAAATCTATACCAGTCAGGAGCTGGCGTCGATTTCCACTATCATTTTTGCCCGTTTTCTGTCAAATTATAAAATTTGTCGGGCCACCTGTTCACAAGGTAATGCCCGACTTCCAACAGAAGTGGCGAGGGTGGTGCAAATAGGACCTTTTGCGACTTTTCTACGCTAGAAAACGGCCATAGGAAGGTTGGTAAATCACCCCTAATGTCGAAGTGAAGAGACTGGGTTGCATAGGCTACCTGGGTGGTGTTGTAGTACTACTCTCCTTATATTTGAAAATTAAGGTGTATTAAGAATAAATAATTTCCATATCATCTTTCCTGGAAGGGATGTTACACAACAGCAGACCTTACATCATATAATCCACAAGCCAATTAAAATTGGCGTCACTGGGAATTTCAGAAAGTTGTACCCGTGATTATTCATTTGTATCAAACAAGATTTGCAGAAATTTGGCAGAAACTTTTGCTGATCATACCGTTTGTTACCTGGCATTTGAAACTGGTCTTTGTTCAACTCAAGAACCCCAAATTGGATAAACCACAACTCCTGCAGATGGTGCACCATTGAGTGTCTAACACGGACCCGCAGAAAGCAAGTTAGCAATACAGCACACCGACTAGGACTATACCCTAGCAGTAAGAAGAATCATTTTGACAGGACGAAGAGCTCTCCACGAAACAGTGTTCAGTATAGAGTATGCAAGCCTTGTGTAGGGACAGAGGTCAACATACATTTCTGTATAGCATGCAATTCAAAGAATAAAAACGGCAAAATCACCGCACTGAATAATATACAAATACGTAGTAACTAAAGTGTAAATAATGACCAATCAGATCATAGATACGTGCTCAGTAATGGACTGTACATTATACTCACAACGTATTTGCTTTAAATACCAGCTGGTCAGATTCAATGAAGTTACAAATGTGACAAAAGCCGGCAAACACAAGTACATTTATGTTTAGGAACATGTTCCATTAGCTGAATAGTGTTTTGCAACTGTAAGGCGGGATTCACAAATAGCGTTTTGCTGAATTTTTCATGGCTTTTCAATTGCATTTCTGTCGCAGCGTGTTTTTTTTAATGCCTTTTTAGTGAAGCCAGATGTGACAAAGTCTATAGTACAATATCAAGTGTACTACACACAACTATGTTTTGATTTGTGCCGTTTTTGATGCAATATTGTTGTCAGTGGCGTTTTTTTTCATCCAAACGCAGAATGCTCTGGGTATGGCGTTTTTCCCCGTAGGCTTCTCTATAGGACTTCAAAAACGGCAAAAGAAAGCAATTACAAAATAGCACCAGATGAGAAAATACACAAAAATGCGGAGGAGGCCAAAGGCTATGTTCGGAGTTGACAGAAAGAATTGTGCTGCATGCAGCGCTATTTTTCACATCAAAACAGA